>NW_026047442.1:425000-430000 GCF_023864345.2 Schistocerca serialis cubense
GAGTCATCGGAGGAACTGCGGCGGATCGCTGGCTGGCATCGTTTATGGTTAGAACTAGGGCGGTATCTGATCGCCTTCGAACCTCTAACTTTCGTTCTTGATTAATGAAAACATACTTGGCAAATGCTTTCGCTTCTGTTCGTCTTGCGACGATCCAAGAATTTCACCTCTAACGTCGCAATACGAATGCCCCCGCCTGTCCCTATTAATCATTACCTCGGGTTCCGAAAACCAACAAAATAGAACCGAGGTCCTATTCCATTATTCCATGCACACAGTATTCAGGCGGGCTTGCCTGCTTTAAGCACTCTAATTTGTTCAAAGTAAACGTGCCGGCCCACCGAGACACTCAATAAAGAGCACCCTGGTAGGATTTCAACGGGGTCCGCCTCGGGACGCACGAGCACGCACGAGGCGGTCGCACGCCTTCGGCTCGCCCCACCGGCAGGACGTCCCACGATACATGCCAGTTAAACACCGACGGGCGGTGAACCAACAGCGTGGGACACAAATCCAACTACGAGCTTTTTAACCGCAACAACTTTAATATACGCTATTGGAGCTGGAATTACCGCGGCTGCTGGCACCAGACTTGCCCTCCAATAGATACTCGTTAAAGGATTTAAAGTGTACTCATTCCGATTACGGGGCCTCGGATGAGTCCCGTATCGTTATTTTTCGTCACTACCTCCCCGTGCCGGGAGTGGGTAATTTGCGCGCCTGCTGCCTTCCTTGGATGTGGTAGCCGTTTCTCAGGCTCCCTCTCCGGAATCGAACCCTGATTCCCCGTTACCCGTTACAACCATGGTAGGCGCAGAACCTACCATCGACAGTTGATAAGGCAGACATTTGAAAGATGCGTCGCCGGTACGAGGACCGTGCGATCAGCCCAAAGTTATTCAGAGTCACCAAGGCAAACGGACCGGACGAGCCGACCGATTGGTTTTGATCTAATAAAAGCGTCCCTTCCATCTCTGGTCGGGACTCTGTTTGCATGTATTAGCTCTAGAATTACCACAGTTATCCAAGTAACGTGGGTACGATCTAAGGAACCATAACTGATTTAATGAGCCATTCGCGGTTTCACCTTAATGCGGCTTGTACTGAGACATGCATGGCTTAATCTTTGAGACAAGCATATGACTACTGGCAGGATCAACCAGGGAGCTGCGTCAACTAGAGCTGAGCAGCCGGCCGCCCGGGAGTGTGTCCCGGGGGCCCGCGCGAACACGCAAGCGTCCGCTCAATTATTCTGCAAACAGGAGGAGGCTGAGCTCCCCTGCACAACACACCTCGAAACCCTCTCAGGTCCCGGCGGCGCGCAGCGCCGTCCTAAGTACTTGGTCGGGTTCGAGAGAGGCGCAATCGCCCGGAGTTAGGCGAGTAGACGCTTTAGGTGCGACCACCCGTGCTCCCAACTGAGCTTGCCGCTGCCGACAGAGGCCCGGGAGCGTGCTGTCGTGGCATTGCCGGCGGGAGACAACACGCGCCACCTACGGTGACCGGCAGCTCCAACGCCAGCGCCACAGAAGGACAAAAGCCCCACTTGGGTGCCGAAGCGAACTCTCCCAGCACAGCGCACGCGCCAACACGTCCGCACAGCTGCGATACAAACCACCTGCGAGAACCGCTGGGGCGACCGAGCAGCAGACGGCGTCGCGGCGCCGAGCGCCGGGCGGCGGCGCATCCTCAGCGCACACAGTCCTCAATCGGACCAGCACACTGCAGATGGCCACCGCGCTTCGCACCGGGCCCGCGAGGACCTACTTTGGCCGCAAGGCGCCGCGAGCAGGGGGCGCCGGCGCGCAGCTGCGCCGCCTGCCGCGTCCGTCGGCCGGCGCGCCTGCCACTGGCCGCCCCCACCAGCCGGCTGTAGCGCGTGCGCCCACGCACCGCGCTGCCAGCACGCCGGGCGGCCCCCCCTCACCGGCCGGGGACGGTCCCACCCAGCCACCGCCGCGTATCGCCTCACACCCAGATCCCCTTTCACGTTCGTGGGCATGGTGGGTCCCCTTTCACGTTCGTGGGCATGGTGGGTATCCATGAAACAACCGGTTAATAGCTCGACCGATCGTCGCCAACACTGATTCACCTCTAGCGAGAACAACCGCACCACAACGGGTTACCAGTTGTTCATTTGCGTAACGTCACCAGCAAACGTAGACGTCCATCGCCATTTGCAACGAGTATTGCATGCCTGTGTCAGGTGTCACAACACACTACGTCTGCCCACATAGACGCAACAACATGTGCACGCCTAGAGAACACGTGGAAGGTAGCCCCCGTACGTATGCGGTGTCCATTGCGCGAACGACTGTCAGCCGGCCTCTGCAGCATGTCGCAGATGTGGAACGCGGTGCAACATGCTATCACAGTGTGTGAGAAGAGACGACTACGTCCGAATACACGCTCCACTACATCAACAGACTGCTCATGCTGATCGCCATCCAGGGCGTCCGTTCCTCCCACACGTCTGAATGGCGTACCACACTGCAATCCAGCTCCTAAAGGGAGACGACACGTAGCTGCGTCCACAATATTTGGACTGTATGGTCCGCCGTTGCTAGGCGCAGTCGTCGTACGGTCACACATGTGCCACGATGTATCATTCAGTACATACGGACCAATGTGCAGCACAGTTTGTGGGTTTTGCGTACATCCGCGGACAGGTGACAGGCCGTACCACAACGTAGGCTGAGTACGTCGGCATGCGAAGGGCATTGAACATGCAAACTTCTCAACGACCAGCTTGCGAAGGCAGGGGGGAAGGGGGGGGCATGTACGTCCTGCTGCTATCCACATTACAGTGTATAGCAGGAGCATGTGGAAAGTCAGCAACACTTGCAAGGTGTTTAACATGACGCGATACACAGGGGACCGGGCAGTGCGAATAGCGAACTATATTGCGAGGGTTGCGGTTAGGCAACACTACACTAATTTAACGAGTTGCATAACAATTACAGAGCAGGTTCAGCGACAACGTGCGTCAGGTTAAGGCGCAATATAGGTTAGGTTGAGGCGCAATATGGGTTACGTTAAGGCACAAATTAGGTTACGTTAAGGCACAAATTAGGTTACGTTAAGGCACAAATTGGGTTACGTTAAGGCACAAATTGGGTTACGTTAAGGCACAAATTGGGTTACGTTAAGGCACAACATGGGTTACGTTAAGGCACAACATGGGTTACGTTAAGGCACAACATGGGTTACGTTAAGGCACAACATGGGTTACGTTAAGGCACAACATGGGTTACGTTAAGGCACAACATGGGTTACGTTAAGGCACAACATGGGTTACGTTAAGGCACAACATGGGTTACGTTAAGGCACAACATGGGTTAGGTTAAGGCACAACATGGGTTAGGTTAAGGCACAACATGGGTTAGGTTAAGGCACAACATGGGTTAGGTTAAGGCACAACGTAAGTTAGGTTAAGGCACAACGTAAGTTAGGTTAAGGCACAACGTAAGTTAGGTTAAGGCACAACGTAGGTTAGGTTAAGGCACAACGTAGGTTAGGTTAAGGCACAACGTAGGTTAGGTTAAGGCACAACGTAGGTTAGGTTAAGGCACAACGTAGGTTAGGTTAAGGCACAACGTAGGTTAGGTTAAGGCACAACGTAGGTTAGGTTAAGGCACAACGTAGGTTAGGTTAAGGCACAACGTAGGTTAGGTTAAGGCACAACGTAGGTTAGGTTAAGGCACAACGTAGGTTAGGTTAAGGCACAACGTAGGTTAGGTTAAGGCACAACGTAGGTTAGGTTAAGGCACAACGTAGGTTAGGTTAAGGCACAACGTAGGTTAGGTTAAGGCACAACGTAGGTTAGGTTAAGGCACAACGTAGGTTAGGTTAAGGCACAACGTAGGTTAGGTTAAGGCACAACGTAGGTTAGGTTAAGGCACAACGTAGGTTAGGTTAAGGCACAACGTAGGTTAGGTTAAGGCACAACGTAGGTTAGGTTAAGGCACAACGTAGGTTAGGTTAAGGTACAACATAGGTTAGGTTAAGGTACAACATAGGTTAGGTTAAGGTACAACGTAGGTTAGGTTAAGGCGCAATGTCGGTTAGGTTAAGGTACGATATAGCTTAGGTTAAGGTACACATTGTTGTAGGGAAAGGTGTATTTGGGGGGGGGGGGCGGCGGCAGGTTCGTTGATAGTGATTATCGTAAGTGCATGCCTGCGGGATCATCCGATTTGTCACGTCAGGATGCACTTGTGGCTCATGACAGGCGGCGCTCCGATTCCAAGGTTGTGGCAGATCTGTGTCTTTCATTCCTGCCATTGTTTGTGTACTGTGACAGGAGGCAGTATGGTGATGTTGGGTGCACCCCTGTGTAGGACATGTGTGGGTGTTCGTGGCTTAGCTGAGCAATGGCGGATGTCGGAAGGGTGGGATATTCTGTTTTCTGGGTGGACCTCCCGGTCTGGTTATGATAGTGTGGATTGTGTAATGTGGCGGAGAGGATGCACCGGATGTTCTTCCATGCTGGTGGTTAGTTAGATATTGTGTGTGTGCCTGTTAGAGGCAGAGAGTAGTGTGTGATAGTGTCTGGCTGACGTGTGGTTCTCATTGTGTGCAGAGTCTTTCAGCATGTATAGGGACGGTTGTATATATTATCTGTATTCTGATGGCTCTGCATTTATTACTAATCAGTGCCGTGTATACGGTTACTCTGGTTCCAGTCGAAACTGTTCTATCTCTGTACATTAGTGACACTGCGGCTCCACTATGTTGCTGCCCCTGTCGGCCGTTTCCCCCAGTGTATGGCTAGTGATTATCAGCAATCAGTCTATTAGTCAATACCGGTAGTGTGACGACTTCAAATGTCCGGGATGGGGGAAGCTAAACCCTTCCCGTGGGTCAGGGCCTAGAAAGACTCTTCCCACGCAGGAGGCTCGGACTGTCGTTACTCTTCCGAGAAATATATTTGCCCAGCGTTTTTTGCGACTGCGAGTGCAACGCCAGGAGGCTCCGACTGTCGTTACTGTTCCGAGATA
>NW_026047442.1:435000-442500 GCF_023864345.2 Schistocerca serialis cubense
TCTTAAGCAACCAACGCCTTTCATGGTTTCCCATGAGCGTCGATTCGGGCGCCTTAACTCGGCGTTTGGTTCATCCCACAGCGCCAGTTCTGCTTACCAAAAGTGGCCCACTTGGCACTCCGATCCGAGTCGTTTGCTCGCGGCTTCAGCATATCAAGCAAGCCGGAGATCTCACCCATTTAAAGTTTGAGAATAGGTTGAGGTCGTTTCGGCCCCAAGGCCTCTAATCATTCGCTTTACCGGATGAGACTCGTACGAGCACCAGCTATCCTGAGGGAAACTTCGGAGGGAACCAGCTACTAGATGGTTCGATTAGTCTTTCGCCCCTATACCCAGCTCCGACGATCGATTTGCACGTCAGAATCGCTACGGACCTCCATCAGGGTTTCCCCTGACTTCGTCCTGGCCAGGCATAGTTCACCATCTTTCGGGTCCCAACGTGTACGCTCTAGGTGCGCCTCACCTCGCAATGAGGACGAGACGCCCCGGGAGTGCGGAGGCCGCCGCCCCGTGAAGGGCGGGGAAGCCCCATCCTCCCTCGGCCCGCGCAAGGCGAGACCTTCACTTTCATTACGCCTTTAGGTTTCGTACAGCCCAATGACTCGCGCACATGTTAGACTCCTTGGTCCGTGTTTCAAGACGGGTCGTGAAATTGTCCAAAGCTGAAGCGCCGCTGACGGGAGCGATTATTCCGCCCGAGAGCATCCCGAGCCAACAGCGGCGCGGGTCCGGGGCCGGGCCAGGTAGGTCCGTCATCCGGGAAGAACCGCGCGCGCTTGCCGGGAGCCCGAGCGCCCAAAGGGGCGAATCGACTCCTCCAGATATACCGCCGGGCAGCCAGCCAGGACACCGGGGCTCTGCCCAACAGACGCGAACCGAGGCCCGCGGAAGGACAGGCTGCGCACCCGGGCCGTAGGCCGGCACCCAGCGGGTCGCGACGTCCTACTAGGGGAGAAGTGCGGCCCACCGCACACCGGAACGGCCCCACCCCGCGGCGAGTGGAAAGGCAACCGGACACGACCCCGCCGCGGATTGCTCCGCGCGGGCGGCCGGCCCCATCTGCCGAGGGCGGAGGCCAGTGGCCGGATGGGCGTGAATCTCACCCGTTCGACCTTTCGGACTTCTCACGTTTACCCCAGAACGGTTTCACGTACTTTTGAACTCTCTCTTCAAAGTTCTTTTCAACTTTCCCTCACGGTACTTGTTCGCTATCGGTCTCGTGGTCATATTTAGTCTCAGATGGAGTTTACCACCCACTTGGAGCTGCACTCTCAAGCAACCCGACTCGAAGGAGAGGTCCCGCCGACGCTCGCACCGGCCGCTACGGGCCTGGCACCCTCTACGGGCCGTGGCCTCATTCAAGTTGGACTTGGGCTCGGCGCGAGGCGTCGGGGTAGTGGACCCTCCCAAACACCACATGCCACGACAGGCGGCCGCCTGCGGGGTTCGGTGCTGGACTCTTCCCTGTTCGCTCGCCGCTACTGGGGGAATCCTTGTTAGTTTCTTTTCCTCCGCTTAGTAATATGCTTAAATTCAGCGGGTAGTCTCGCCTGCTCTGAGGTCGTTGTACGAGGTGTCGCACGCCACGCCGCCAGCCGGCTGTGCACGCTACCGAGTAAGTACCGGTATGCGAACCGCCAGGCGACGGGCGCGCATCGCACGTTTAAGGAGACGCGGCCGGCCCCACAGGCGGCCACGACACTCCCAGGTCAGCGAAGCGGGGCAAACGCCGCGCGCTTCAGTATACGTAGCCGACCCTCAGCCAGACGTGGCCCGGGAACGGAATCCATGGACCGCAATGTGCGTTCGAAACGTCGATGTTCATGTGTCCTGCAGTTCACATGTCGACGCGCAATTTGCTGCGTTCTTCATCGACCCACGAGCCGAGTGATCCACCGTCCTGGGTGATCTTTTCATAGTTTCCACCATCTCTTTCGAGACAGTTGCATAGGCGGGACTGAGGCGTGTGGCGGCCCTGTTCCAGCGTTCAGTGTCCAACGGCCTCACGGCCGATGGGCGTCGTACGGCTCCACACCGGAGCGGACAGGCAGTCGGGCGAAAGTCATTCAAAACCGGCGCCAGGCGCCAGGTGCCGCAGGCCAGCCGCTCCAGCGCTTCAGCGCTCGTACCACACAACATTGCCGTTAGTTTTGAGACGAACGCGTGGTTCCGCACGCGGCGCACGGCTACTGCGAGCCGTACAGGTAGCTGCGTGTTGCGCGACACGACACGCACATCGAAAGACATGCAGTCTAGTCGGTAATGATCCTTCCGCAGGTTCACCTACGGAAACCTTGTTACGACTTTTACTTCCTCTAAATGATCAAGTTTGGTCATCTTTCCGGTAGCATCGGCAACGACAGAGTCAATGCCGCGTACCAGTCCGAAGACCTCACTAAATCATTCAATCGGTAGTAGCGACGGGCGGTGTGTACAAAGGGCAGGGACGTAATCAACGCGAGCTTATGACTCGCGCTTACTGGGAATTCCTCGTTCATGGGGAACAATTGCAAGCCCCAATCCCTAGCACGAAGGAGGTTCAGCGGGTTACCCCGACCTTTCGGCCTAGGAAGACACGCTGATTCCTTCAGTGTAGCGCGCGTGCGGCCCAGAACATCTAAGGGCATCACAGACCTGTTATTGCTCAATCTCGTGCGGCTAGAAGCCGCCTGTCCCTCTAAGAAGAAAAGTAATCGCTGACAGCACGAAGGATGTCACGCGACTAGTTAGCAGGCTAGAGTCTCGTTCGTTATCGGAATTAACCAGACAAATCGCTCCACCAACTAAGAACGGCCATGCACCACCACCCACCGAATCAAGAAAGAGCTATCAATCTGTCAATCCTTCCGGTGTCCGGGCCTGGTGAGGTTTCCCGTGTTGAGTCAAATTAAGCCGCAGGCTCCACTCCTGGTGGTGCCCTTCCGTCAATTCCTTTAAGTTTCAGCTTTGCAACCATACTTCCCCCGGAACCCAAAAGCTTTGGTTTCCCGGAGGCTGCCCGCCGAGTCATCGGAGGAACTGCGGCGGATCGCTGGCTGGCATCGTTTATGGTTAGAACTAGGGCGGTATCTGATCGCCTTCGAACCTCTAACTTTCGTTCTTGATTAATGAAAACATACTTGGCAAATGCTTTCGCTTCTGTTCGTCTTGCGACGATCCAAGAATTTCACCTCTAACGTCGCAATACGAATGCCCCCGCCTGTCCCTATTAATCATTACCTCGGGTTCCGAAAACCAACAAAATAGAACCGAGGTCCTATTCCATTATTCCATGCACACAGTATTCAGGCGGGCTTGCCTGCTTTAAGCACTCTAATTTGTTCAAAGTAAACGTGCCGGCCCACCGAGACACTCAATAAAGAGCACCCTGGTAGGATTTCAACGGGGTCCGCCTCGGGACGCACGAGCACGCACGAGGCGGTCGCACGCCTTCGGCTCGCCCCACCGGCAGGACGTCCCACGATACATGCCAGTTAAACACCGACGGGCGGTGAACCAACAGCGTGGGACACAAATCCAACTACGAGCTTTTTAACCGCAACAACTTTAATATACGCTATTGGAGCTGGAATTACCGCGGCTGCTGGCACCAGACTTGCCCTCCAATAGATACTCGTTAAAGGATTTAAAGTGTACTCATTCCGATTACGGGGCCTCGGATGAGTCCCGTATCGTTATTTTTCGTCACTACCTCCCCGTGCCGGGAGTGGGTAATTTCCGCGCCTGCTGCCTTCCTTGGATGTGGTAGCCGTTTCTCAGGCTCCCTCTCCGGAATCGAACCCTGATTCCCCGTTACCCGTTACAACCATGGTAGGCGCAGAACCTACCATCGACAGTTGATAAGGCAGACATTTGAAAGATGCGTCGCCGGTACGAGGACCGTGCGATCAGCCCAAAGTTATTCAGAGTCACCAAGGCAAACGGACCGGACGAGCCGACCGATTGGTTTTGATCTAATAAAAGCGTCCCTTCCATCTCTGGTCGGGACTCTGTTTGCATGTATTAGCTCTAGAATTACCACAGTTATCCAAGTAACGTGGGTACGATCTAAGGAACCATAACTGATTTAATGAGCCATTCGCGGTTTCACCTTAATGCGGCTTGTACTGAGACATGCATGGCTTAATCTTTGAGACAAGCATATGACTACTGGCAGGATCAACCAGGGAGCTGCGTCAACTAGAGCTGAGCAGCCGGCCGCCCGGGAGTGTGTCCCGGGGGCCCGCGCGAACACGCAAGCGTCCGCTCAATTATTCTGCAAACAGGAGGAGGCTGAGCTCCCCTGCACAACACACCTCGAAACCCTCTCAGGTCCCGGCGGCGCGCAGCGCCGTCCTAAGTACTTGGTCGGGTTCGAGAGAGGCGCAATCGCCCGGAGTTAGGCGAGTAGACGCTTTAGGTGCGACCACCCGTGCTCCCAACTGAGCTTGCCGCTGCCGACAGAGGCCCGGGAGCGTGCTGTCGTGGCATTGCCGGCGGGAGACAACACGCGCCACCTACGGTGACCGGCAGCTCCAACGCCAGCGCCACAGAAGGACAAAAGCCCCACTTGGGTGCCGAAGCGAACTCTCCCAGCACAGCGCACGCGCCAACACGTCCGCACAGCTGCGATACAAACCACCTGCGAGAACCGCTGGGGCGACCGAGCAGCAGACGGCGTCGCGGCGCCGAGCCCCGGGCGGCGGCGCATCCTCAGCGCACACAGTCCTCAATCGGACCAGCACACTTCAGATGGCCACCGCGCTTCGCACCGGGCCCGCGAGGACCTACTTTGGCCGCAAGGCGCCGCGAGCAGGGGGCGCCGGCGCGCAGCTGCGCCGCCTGCCGCGTCCGTCGGCCGGCGCGCCTGCCACTGGCCGCCCCCACCAGCCGGCTGTAGCGCGTGCGCCCACGCACCGCGCTGCCAGCACGCCGGGCGGCCCCCCCTCACCGGCCGGGGACGGTCCCACCCAGCCACCGCCGCGTATCGCCTCACACCCAGATCCCCTTTCACGTTCGTGGGCATGGTGGGTCCCCTTTCACGTTCGTGGGCATGGTGGGTATCCATGAAACAACCGGTTAATAGCTCGACCGATCGTCGCCAACACTGATTCACCTCTAGCGAGAACAACCGCACCACAACGGGTTACCAGTTGTTCATTTGCGTAACGTCACCAGCAAACGTAGACGTCCATCGCCATTTGCAACGAGTATTGCATGCCTGTGTCAGGTGTCACAACACACTACGTCTGCCCACATAGACGCAACAACATGTGCACGCCTAGAGAACACGTGGAAGGTAGCCCCCGTACGTATGCGGTGTCCATTGCGCGAACGACTGTCAGCCGGCCTCTGCAGCATGTCGCAGATGTGGAACGCGGTGCAACATGCTATCACAGTGTGTGAGAAGAGACGACTACGTCCGAATACACGCTCCACTACATCAACAGACTGCTCATGCTGATCGCCATCCAGGGCGTCCGTTCCTCCCACACGTCTGAATGGCGTACCACACTGCAATCCAGCTCCTAAAGGGAGACGACACGTAGCTGCGTCCACAATATTTGGACTGTATGGTCCGCCGTTGCTAGGCGCAGTCGTCGTACGGTCACACATGTGCCACGATGTATCATTCAGTACATACGGACCAATGTGCAGCACAGTTTGTGGGTTTTGCGTACATCCGCGGACAGGTGACAGGCCGTACCACAACGTAGGCTGAGTACGTCGGCATGCGAAGGGCATTGAACATGCAAACTTCTCAACGACCAGCTTGCGAAGGCAGGGGGGAAGGGGGGGGGCATGTACGTCCTGCTGCTATCCACATTACAGTGTATAGCAGGAGCATGTGGAAAGTCAGCAACACTTGCAAGGTGTTTAACATGACGCGATACACAGGGGACCGGGCAGTGCGAATAGCGAACTATATTGCGAGGGTTGCGGTTAGGCAACACTACACTAATTTAACGAGTTGCATAACAATTACAGAGCAGGTTCAGCGACAACGTGCGTCAGGTTAAGGCGCAATATAGGTTAGGTTGAGGCGCAATATGGGTTACGTTAAGGCACAAATTAGGTTACGTTAAGGCACAAATTAGGTTACGTTAAGGCACAAATTGGGTTACGTTAAGGCACAAATTGGGTTACGTTAAGGCACAAATTGGGTTACGTTAAGGCACAACATGGGTTACGTTAAGGCACAACATGGGTTACGTTAAGGCACAACATGGGTTACGTTAAGGCACAACATGGGTTACGTTAAGGCACAACATGGGTTACGTTAAGGCACAACATGGGTTACGTTAAGGCACAACATGGGTTACGTTAAGGCACAACATGGGTTACGTTAAGGCACAACATGGGTTACGTTAAGGCACAACATGGGTTACGTTAAGGCACAACATGGGTTACGTTAAGGCACAACATGGGTTAGGTTAAGGCACAACATGGGTTAGGTTAAGGCACAACATGGGTTAGGTTAAGGCACAACATGGGTTAGGTTAAGGCACAACGTAAGTTAGGTTAAGGCACAACGTAAGTTAGGTTAAGGCACAACGTAAGTTAGGTTAAGGCACAACGTAGGTTAGGTTAAGGCACAACGTAGGTTAGGTTAAGGCACAACGTAGGTTAGGTTAAGGCACAACGTAGGTTAGGTTAAGGCACAACGTAGGTTAGGTTAAGGCACAACGTAGGTTAGGTTAAGGCACAACGTAGGTTAGGTTAAGGCACAACGTAGGTTAGGTTAAGGCACAACGTAGGTTAGGTTAAGGCACAACGTAGGTTAGGTTAAGGCACAACGTAGGTTAGGTTAAGGCACAACGTAGGTTAGGTTAAGGCACAACGTAGGTTAGGTTAAGGCACAACGTAGGTTAGGTTAAGGCACAACGTAGGTTAGGTTAAGGCACAACGTAGGTTAGGTTAAGGCACAACGTAGGTTAGGTTAAGGCACAACGTAGGTTAGGTTAAGGCACAACGTAGGTTAGGTTAAGGCACAACGTAGGTTAGGTTAAGGCACAACGTAGGTTAGGTTAAGGCACAACGTAGGTTAGGTTAAGGCACAACGTAGGTTAGGTTAAGGCACAACGTAGGTTAGGTTAAGGCACAACGTAGGTTAGGTTAAGGCACAACGTAGGTTAGGTTAAGGCACAACGTAGGTTAGGTTAAGGCACAACGTAGGTTAGGTTAAGGCACAACGTAGGTTAGGTTAAGGCACAACGTAGGTTAGGTTAAGGCACAACGTAGGTTAGGTTAAGGCACAACGTAGGTTAGGTTAAGGTACAACATAGGTTAGGTTAAGGTACAACATAGGTTAGGTTAAGGTACAACGTAGGTTAGGTTAAGGCGCAATGTCGGTTAGGTTAAGGTACGATATAGCTTAGGTTAAGGTACACATTGTTGTAGGGAAAGGTGTATTTGGGGGGGGGGGGGGGCGGCGGCAGGTTCGTTGATAGTGATTATCGTAAGTGCATGCCTGCGGGATCATCCGATTTGTCACGTCAGGATGCACTTGTGGCTCATGAC
>NW_026047442.1:450000-455000 GCF_023864345.2 Schistocerca serialis cubense
CAGACAAATCGCTCCACCAACTAAGAACGGCCATGCACCACCACCCACCGAATCAAGAAAGAGCTATCAATCTGTCAATCCTTCCGGTGTCCGGGCCTGGTGAGGTTTCCCGTGTTGAGTCAAATTAAGCCGCAGGCTCCACTCCTGGTGGTGCCCTTCCGTCAATTCCTTTAAGTTTCAGCTTTGCAACCATACTTCCCCCGGAACCCAAAAGCTTTGGTTTCCCGGAGGCTGCCCGCCGAGTCATCGGAGGAACTGCGGCGGATCGCTGGCTGGCATCGTTTATGGTTAGAACTAGGGCGGTATCTGATCGCCTTCGAACCTCTAACTTTCGTTCTTGATTAATGAAAACATACTTGGCAAATGCTTTCGCTTCTGTTCGTCTTGCGACGATCCAAGAATTTCACCTCTAACGTCGCAATACGAATGCCCCCGCCTGTCCCTATTAATCATTACCTCGGGTTCCGAAAACCAACAAAATAGAACCGAGGTCCTATTCCATTATTCCATGCACACAGTATTCAGGCGGGCTTGCCTGCTTTAAGCACTCTAATTTGTTCAAAGTAAACGTGCCGGCCCACCGAGACACTCAATAAAGAGCACCCTGGTAGGATTTCAACGGGGTCCGCCTCGGGACGCACGAGCACGCACGAGGCGGTCGCACGCCTTCGGCTCGCCCCACCGGCAGGACGTCCCACGATACATGCCAGTTAAACACCGACGGGCGGTGAACCAACAGCGTGGGACACAAATCCAACTACGAGCTTTTTAACCGCAACAACTTTAATATACGCTATTGGAGCTGGAATTACCGCGGCTGCTGGCACCAGACTTGCCCTCCAATAGATACTCGTTAAAGGATTTAAAGTGTACTCATTCCGATTACGGGGCCTCGGATGAGTCCCGTATCGTTATTTTTCGTCACTACCTCCCCGTGCCGGGAGTGGGTAATTTGCGCGCCTGCTGCCTTCCTTGGATGTGGTAGCCGTTTCTCAGGCTCCCTCTCCGGAATCGAACCCTGATTCCCCGTTACCCGTTACAACCATGGTAGGCGCAGAACCTACCATCGACAGTTGATAAGGCAGACATTTGAAAGATGCGTCGCCGGTACGAGGACCGTGCGATCAGCCCAAAGTTATTCAGAGTCACCAAGGCAAACGGACCGGACGAGCCGACCGATTGGTTTTGATCTAATAAAAGCGTCCCTTCCATCTCTGGTCGGGACTCTGTTTGCATGTTTTAGCTCTAGAATTACCACAGTTATCCAAGTAACGTGGGTACGATCTAAGGAACCATAACTGATTTAATGAGCCATTCGCGGTTTCACCTTAATGCGGCTTGTACTGAGACATGCATGGCTTAATCTTTGAGACAAGCATATGACTACTGGCAGGATCAACCAGGGAGCTGCGTCAACTAGAGCTGAGCAGCCGGCCGCCCGGGAGTGTGTCCCGGGGGCCCGCGCGAACACGCAAGCGTCCGCTCAATTATTCTGCAAACAGGAGGAGGCTGAGCTCCCCTGCACAACACACCTCGAAACCCTCTCAGGTCCCGGCGGCGCGCAGCGCCGTCCTAAGTACTTGGTCGGGTTCGAGAGAGGCGCAATCGCCCGGAGTTAGGCGAGTAGACGCTTTAGGTGCGACCACCCGTGCTCCCAACTGAGCTTGCCGCTGCCGACAGAGGCCCGGGAGCGTGCTGTCGTGGCATTGCCGGCGGGAGACAACACGCGCCACCTACGGTGACCGGCAGCTCCAACGCCAGCGCCACAGAAGGACAAAAGCCCCACTTGGGTGCCGAAGCGAACTCTCCCAGCACAGCGCACGCGCCAACACGTCCGCACAGCTGCGATACAAACCACCTGCGAGAACCGCTGGGGCGACCGAGCAGCAGACGGCGTCGCGGCGCCGAGCGCCGGGCGGCGGCGCATCCTCAGCGCACACAGTCCTCAATCGGACCAGCACACTGCAGATGGCCACCGCGCTTCGCACCGGGCCCGCGAGGACCTACTTTGGCCGCAAGGCGCCGCGAGCAGGGGGCGCCGGCGCGCAGCTGCGCCGCCTGCCGCGTCCGTCGGCCGGCGCGCCTGCCACTGGCCGCCCCCACCAGCCGGCTGTAGCGCGTGCGCCCACGCACCGCGCTGCCAGCACGCCGGGCGGCCCCCCCTCACCGGCCGGGGACGGTCCCACCCAGCCACCGCCGCGTATCGCCTCACACCCAGATCCCCCTTTCACGTTCGTGGGCATGGTGGGTCCCCTTTCACGTTCGTGGGCATGGTGGGTATCCATGAAACAACCGGTTAATAGCTCGACCGATCGTCGCCAACACTGATTCACCTCTAGCGAGAACAACCGCACCACAACGGGTTACCAGTTGTTCATTTGCGTAACGTCACCAGCAAACGTAGACGTCCATCGCCATTTGCAACGAGTATTGCATGCCTGTGTCAGGTGTCACAACACACTACGTCTGCCCACATAGACGCAACAACATGTGCACGCCTAGAGAACACGTGGAAGGTAGCCCCCGTACGTATGCGGTGTCCATTGCGCGAACGACTGTCAGCCGGCCTCTGCAGCATGTCGCAGATGTGGAACGCGGTGCAACATGCTATCACAGTGTGTGAGAAGAGACGACTACGTCCGAATACACGCTCCACTACATCAACAGACTGCTCATGCTGATCGCCATCCAGGGCGTCCGTTCCTCCCACACGTCTGAATGGCGTACCACACTGCAATCCAGCTCCTAAAGGGAGACGACACGTAGCTGCGTCCACAATATTTGGACTGTATGGTCCGCCGTTGCTAGGCGCAGTCGTCGTACGGTCACACATGTGCCACGATGTATCATTCAGTACATACGGACCAATGTGCAGCACAGTTTGTGGGTTTTGCGTACATCCGCGGACAGGTGACAGGCCGTACCACAACGTAGGCTGAGTACGTCGGCATGCGAAGGGCATTGAACATGCAAACTTCTCAACGACCAGCTTGCGAAGGCAGGGGGGAAGGGGGGGGGCATGTACGTCCTGCTGCTATCCACATTACAGTGTATAGCAGGAGCATGTGGAAAGTCAGCAACACTTGCAAGGTGTTTAACATGACGCGATACACAGGGGACCGGGCAGTGCGAATAGCGAACTATATTGCGAGGGTTGCGGTTAGGCAACACTACACTAATTTAACGAGTTGCATAACAATTACAGAGCAGGTTCAGCGACAACGTGCGTCAGGTTAAGGCGCAATATAGGTTAGGTTGAGGCGCAATATGGGTTACGTTAAGGCACAAATTAGGTTACGTTAAGGCACAAATTAGGTTACGTTAAGGCACAAATTGGGTTACGTTAAGGCACAAATTGGGTTACGTTAAGGCACAAATTGGGTTACGTTAAGGCACAACATGGGTTACGTTAAGGCACAACATGGGTTACGTTAAGGCACAACATGGGTTACGTTAAGGCACAACATGGGTTACGTTAAGGCACAACATGGGTTACGTTAAGGCACAACATGGGTTACGTTAAGGCACAACATGGGTTACGTTAAGGCACAACATGGGTTACGTTAAGGCACAACATGGGTTACGTTAAGGCACAACATGGGTTACGTTAAGGCACAACATGGGTTACGTTAAGGCACAACATGGGTTAGGTTAAGGCACAACATGGGTTAGGTTAAGGCACAACATGGGTTAGGTTAAGGCACAACATGGGTTAGGTTAAGGCACAACGTAAGTTAGGTTAAGGCACAACGTAAGTTAGGTTAAGGCACAACGTAAGTTAGGTTAAGGCACAACGTAGGTTAGGTTAAGGCACAACGTAGGTTAGGTTAAGGCACAACGTAGGTTAGGTTAAGGCACAACGTAGGTTAGGTTAAGGCACAACGTAGGTTAGGTTAAGGCACAACGTAGGTTAGGTTAAGGCACAACGTAGGTTAGGTTAAGGCACAACGTAGGTTAGGTTAAGGCACAACGTAGGTTAGGTTAAGGCACAACGTAGGTTAGGTTAAGGCACAACGTAGGTTAGGTTAAGGCACAACGTAGGTTAGGTTAAGGCACAACGTAGGTTAGGTTAAGGCACAACGTAGGTTAGGTTAAGGCACAACGTAGGTTAGGTTAAGGCACAACGTAGGTTAGGTTAAGGCACAACGTAGGTTAGGTTAAGGCACAACGTAGGTTAGGTTAAGGCACAACGTAGGTTAGGTTAAGGCACAACGTAGGTTAGGTTAAGGCACAACGTAGGTTAGGTTAAGGCACAACGTAGGTTAGGTTAAGGCACAACGTAGGTTAGGTTAAGGCACAACGTAGGTTAGGTTAAGGCACAACGTAGGTTAGGTTAAGGCACAACGTAGGTTAGGTTAAGGCACAACGTAGGTTAGGTTAAGGCACAACGTAGGTTAGGTTAAGGCACAACGTAGGTTAGGTTAAGGCACAACGTAGGTTAGGTTAAGGCACAACGTAGGTTAGGTTAAGGTACAACATAGGTTAGGTTAAGGTACAACATAGGTTAGGTTAAGGTACAACGTAGGTTAGGTTAAGGCGCAATGTCGGTTAGGTTAAGGTACGATATAGCTTAGGTTAAGGTACACATTGTTGTAGGGAAAGGTGTATTTGGGGGGGGGGGGCGGCGGCAGGTTCGTTGATAGTGATTATCGTAAGTGCATGCCTGCGGGATCATCCGATTTGTCACGTCAGGATGCACTTGTGGCTCATGACAGGCGGCGCTCCGATTCCAAGGTTGTGGCAGATCTGTGTCTTTCATTCCTGCCATTGTTTGTGTACTGTGACAGGAGGCAGTATGGTGATGTTGGGTGCACCCCTGTGTAGGACATGTGTTGGTGTTCGTGGCTTAGCTGAGCAATGGCGGATGTCGGAAGGGTGGGATATTCTGTTTTCTGGGTGGACCTCCCGGTCTGGTTATGATAGTGTGGATTGTGTAATGTGGCGGAGAGGATGCACCGGATGTTCTTCCATGCTGGTGGTTAGATATTGTGTGTGTGCCT
>NW_026047442.1:460000-472500 GCF_023864345.2 Schistocerca serialis cubense
GCAAGCGTGAGAAGAGCGCCGGCCACCATAGGTTGTCGAAGGCCCCTGAAATATCCACCATGATACCCAGAACATACTTCGCACTGGCCGAGTGGACAGTCCGAGACACCTCATTGATCGCATCCTGTGTGGAGCGACCCCTTCGGAATCCGAACTGCCGATCACTCATGCCATGCAAAGCCCTGTGGCTCAAGAGTCTGTCAGTGAGCAGCTTTTCAAAAGTTTTCCCCAACACGTCCAAGAGGCAAATTGGTCGATACGACTTGGGCGACTGTGGATCCTTGTCAGTACCCTTCTTGATGACCACCACTTCCGCAGTTTTCCACCTTCTTGGATACTCTCCCAGTTGCAAACATGTATTGTAGATTTTGGCTAGATCTGGAGCAAGCTGAGGAGCTAAGAACTGTAATATTTCTACTGGCACCCCATCTGGGCCGGGTGCCTTCCTCCTGGCAAAAGTATGGAGCGCTGCGACCACCTCCTCAGGCGAGAAAGGGTACACATATGCTTCATTTCTGTATGGCTCAAATAGTGCAGTCCGTATTGCCTGCTGCTCCACAGTGTCCTCCTCGACGACATCATCCGGCAACAAGACCTTCATCAGGACTCTTGCTGTTTCTTCCCATGTCGTTGTGCAATGTCCATCTTCCAACTGCAGAGTAGACAGCATTGTGGGAGCTCTGATTTTTTCCCTTACAAGTTTATATGGAACCCCCCAGGGGTCCAGTCCCAACTGCTCATTCACAAAGTTTTGCCACGACTGCCGTCTTGCCCGTTGCACGGAATCCTGGTATCTGGCCTTGAGGCGACGATAGATCCTTAGATGGTACTGTCTCTCTTCTTGTATGAAACTCCTCTGGTAGTTACTCCTCGCCCGTCTGACAGACCGCTTGAGCTCAGTCAGCTCGGGGGACCACGGAGTAGACTGTTTGCGAACAAACCTTGCCACCTGAGGAACAGACACAGCAATAGCCGCCACAACAGATGCAACCAATTCGTCCACCGCCTCGTCCACATTGTGTATCTCCGCGTCCGGTCCCAGCCCTGGAGGACGAAACACCTGTGCCAGCCGATTCCAGTTCGTCTTTTGATAGTTATATCTCTCCACCCAGTCCCCAGGATCTTCTTCAGTCTCCTTATAGTAATCAAAAAATATACAATTATGATCACTGATTGTGAGATTACTCACAACTCTCCAATTTCTGACATGTGGTGCTGCGCTTTGAGTTGCAAGCGTAACATCTATGTTAGAAACAGCACCCGCTCTTCCTGAATAGGTAGGCGGGTTGCCAGGTTGATTTATAACGTCAAGCTGCATCTGCATTATAAGATTTTCCAGCTCAGCTCCCCGCTCATCCTGCTCAACACTAAACCACAATGGGGACTTTGCATTAGCGTCCATACACACAATAACCGGCTTTCCCTGCAACCTTCTTAAAATCCAGTCCAACTGATTAAGAAATCCAATAATGTGTTGTCTGAATTGGCAGTATACATTAACAAGGAATATCAGATGCGACATCAAATTAAGTTGGACCACAATTACATGATCATTACAGAATTGTGTAAGCACAGTTGTTTTAATACATTTGTTCAAAACAACAACCGCGCTCATGGGATTCTCCCCAGAGAACACCACTTGCGCGGTTGCAGGAAATCCAGGAATCCGACCAGCACAGGAGGCAGGTTCTTGAATTACTAATATATCTAGTAAATCGTCTTCCGCGATTTTTCTAAGCTCTTGCGTAACCAAATGGCTACGCATTGCATTAATTTGCAGTACTTTAAAACACCCCATCAACCAGGGGGATAAAAAACTTGCAGGCGGCTGGCGGGCCATGGCTTCGAAAGGTCTACCACATTTCTACCGTACATCTTTACCATGTCTTTGTATATTTTCTCGAGATCAAATTTACGGCCACGCCGGGCAAACACCTGCTGCACCAACTCCTTTAAATCATCCGGTTGCGACGGAAGATTTGCCGCATGCAAACTTATGCAATCCACGTCCTCCAAGGCTGGATACGTGATATCTTTACCATTACTATGTCCTGTCCTCACAAGCTGCCTCAGTGCAGTTGTTAACAATACCGGCTCCTCGAGCCTGTTTAGACGCAACTTGCGTTCAAAGTCATCATACACCCCTCCTGGACCAACTGCATTGTAAGAAGTACCTTCACCATTCAACTTTACATTATTTACAGTATTCAACTTTACATTATTTACAGTATCCTCATCTAAACAACTACTACCACCACCACCACTAGTATCTTCAGTAGGGACTTTGCTCACATCTTCTTGGTTCGATATCCGCAAATCTTGCTTCACAGGCTCCTTCAACTTGGTACTCGACAGTCGACTAGTTAGCCGACCGACTGCTGTCTCCAAGTCGACATCCGTCTGGATGCCGACGTCAACCATCGATCCTCCAGTGATGTCCCGCACCTCTTCCGGGTTGTACAGCGAACCTGTGGACAAAGCTTTACTTATTAGCTTACCCCGTTCCGCGTCCCTTTTCATTTTACTTGGTGATTTCTTTTTCGGCGCCTTAAGGGTCGCCATAGTCAGTCCTTTGTATTATTCTATCGAGGAACATCCGGTAGGTGGGGCAGTCTTTCGGTCCACCACACTTTCTCCCCCTCTTTTTGCACGGTATACAAACGGGGGCTTTGTCCTTGTTAGGGCAGGCCCTTCTTTCATGACCCGCCTGCCCACAGTGGGCACACAAGGCATGTTCTTCGTGACAGTACTTGTTTGTGTGATTTAGATCTTGACATTTGGTGCACCGCGGCACCGCCAAATAGTCCTTTATGTTTAATGCCGAATAACCGACATATAGTCTGCCTATTCTAGTGAGAGGTTTCCATAATTCAGGTGAGACCTCCACTACGTGATGCACTGTAACTTTTTCTCTAGGTCCAACTTTAAATCTTAATCTAAACTGGGTATCAAACTCTTCCCTCGTCATTGTCGCGTCAAAATTCTGTACATATATTGCATCCATCAAGCTGTCGGCATTCATATATGATGGAACATCATAAAGGCACATCAAAGGCCTTCGCCTCCGTGGCGGTTCGCACTTGACCTTGGCAGCCAGCTGAGAATTTGTCATGATCCGCAGGCTGTCCTCCGGAGTTGCCGTCTCCACAATCAGAACATTTTTCGCGGTTCTTACAGTGTTTATCTTTATTTTGTCCCGTTTTGGATCAATGCATTTTTCAAATGCGGTCTTAACTGCCCGGATGTCCTCCCCGTCTTTCGGCTTAATGAACACGGTTGGTACACTTTTCTTAATGTTTTCTTGAATGGTTTCTTTTGCCGTCGGTGCCTTAACCACAGGGGTACTCGCAACCGCGGCATATGATTTTACAACTGGTGGCTGATTCCTAAGACGTTCGTTTTCTTTCTGTAATTCAATCAGTCTACCTTCTAATTGGGAATGGGCCATCGCCCACCTGGCAACACAATCCCGAATATTATTAATCGCCACGTTACTGATCTTTCCGTTCTTCACACTGGAATCTAGTAAAGTCAAAAAACGAGCATGACGCTCGGCTACAGAAAAATCTTCGTCGCGAACTGATTCGACCTCGAGCGCATGATCACTCTCCACTAGTTCGGCCATATTGACAGATGAAGAGTGAAAAAATGAAGGCCCGTCTCTTTCCCCGGACCGGCCTCTCTGGCATGGGGGGAGGCTAAGTGCAGCTCGCTCACCGGTCCCGCCCCTTGACCAAGAGCTTTCAACAACTGAGCTGCTAGGTTTAGCGCGCCGTGGGAACAGCGCACTAGTCCTCTTCGAATGCTGCATCATCGAAGTTTTCTCCCGCTCCCTTACCGGCGAATGCCACCCACATTCCGGGAGAGCGGATTCACCCTCCGTCCTTCGCCCCCTACTAGGCCGAGTTCCCACCAGAAGGCTAAAGACCCGGTCCTACTCAGGTGCCGGGCCGGTCCCCCAGACTTTCGGGGGTCTGGACCCATCTAACCTGACCGGGGACGTGTCACCACGCCCCGGCTTGGCGGATCATGCCCCGGAATTCCAGGGGCAAGGCGGGTGACCTTCGCCGACTTGGGCCAGGATCCCGCCGCGACAAATGCAGCATCCGGAACCGGCGTACAAGATGTTCAGCACGCCGTCGCACCCCTGCCCTTTGGTCGCCCGAAGGCTTAACAGCTGCACCGCGAGAAGGCGGGCAGGGGCACTTGGGAAGGAGAGGCTAAGATGTTCGAGACGCATCCTTCCCCCGCTGCCTATTTCCAACCGCGAGCCCACAAAAATCGGGGCACACAGCATGAGACAGCCGCAGCTAGTAGATAGGGACAGTATCATACATGGCAGCTCTGGGATGGGTTTCCCCTTTCCAGAGGTGGAATATCATCAGGGATCCCTGAGCTACTGCTCATCCTCCCTTCAAGTCCACCCCCACGTGTCCACTACCCAACTCCACCACGACAAAGGGAACCAGCTTGCAAAAACTACCCCCATTTTTTTGGGGGAATGGACCTTCCATTTGAAGAGCGCCTTTAGCCACCCTTTGGGGTGCCCACGGGGAACCACGTGGAGGCGGCGCCGCCACTGCTGACGGCGACCCTTTCGTCAGCAGTATAGCATCCACTTACAGCATGTTCGTATATATGAGGGGACCCAGGGGGACAACCTGTAGTTCCCAGGCTGGCGAGGCCCACATGCTGTCGATCACCAGTTTCCTGGGATCTTAGCCATTTTCTGACCATACAGGTGGTCATCTAACCCTCCGACATACCCTACTTGCCACTGGTGTCCCAGGATCCATGTAGAGGTATCATTGGTGGTTTTTTTGAGAGGCAGCTCTTCACCCCTCCACTCTCAGCCATGGTCCTCCAAGTGTCCAAGAATTTAGGGCTGTTTCGGAATCATTGGGTCTCGAAACTTTTGTTGTTCCCATAGGCTGAGATTAGCTTCCTTCGGTCGCTTCCTGATTTTTCTGGAGTAAATCGTGATACTTACTCTGTGTTATGCAGTATCCTCGCAACTTCCCGAATATCGAAAGCTTCCTCTGCGAATTCCTTTATCGCTAAGTAGCTTTCTTTTGTCCGTAATAGATTTTCCTTTGACCTGATGGATTCAGGTCCCATTACCCCCATAAGCTGTTCTCTGGGTTCGTTGTATAGTGTGCAGGTGTAGACTATGTGATTTGAGTCTTCTTCCTCGCCACATGTGCATCTGCCATTGTCTTCTATTCCCAGCTCATATATTTTCTTTTTCAGACCGTGGCCTGTCAGAAGACATGTCAGGGAGTATGGTGGAACCAAGCCCCCACGCCAGCCTGTCTGCCATAGTTCCACATTTGGTACCCAGCTAAAAGTTTCCCTGCCATTCTGTGTCCTGTTCCACCTTTCCTGCCACTCTTCCTGCAACATACAGTTTATATGTTTGTTAGCAATAGATCTAGGGTTTTGCCCCATGACAGCTCTTGGAACCTGGAACCCAGCAACCGAGCCAGCCATTCCATGTTTGGTATGGTATAGCAAGGCTGCTTTGACTATCTCCAGATCAAGTGGCATACACCCTGTGAGTACTTGGAGAGCATCAGTTGACACAGTCCGGCAGGCTCTGGTCATCTGTAAAAGAAATGGTCGTTGGATTGAGTCTAGTATGCGTTTGACATACCGGTGCTTCGTCCGATCTGCCCACGCTGCTGCACCATACCTGCAAACAGAGAGACAGAGACCTTGGTATATTAGTTTTAGTGATTTCTTTTGCAGACCCCACTCTGTTCTGGTCACCCTCAGGAGTGTACCTGAGACTTCACCCAGCTTCTTCTGAATGTTCCTCACATGAGGTGTGAACCACAGTCTTTCGTCAAGGGTTATTCCCAGATAAGTGAACTCTTGGACAAACTTTATATTCTTGCCCTCAAATGGTATGGTAGGCGGTCTGTGCCTATCGAAAGTGCCCCTGATGGTCATGGCGACTGTTTTGTGATGGGATATTGCAAGCTTGTTCTGTCTCGTCCACCTGCTGACTTCGCCTAATGCTGTTTTTGCTCGTTCCTCTATTTGCTTCCTACTTTGCCCCTTAATTATGATTGCCAGGTCGTCTGCGTAGGCCACCTTTGCCCACTGCTCGCCCTCCCTCTCGACAACCATCTCGTCAAAGACGAGGTTCCAGAGGAATGGGCCACAAATGGAGCCTTGTGGACAACCCTTTGTGACCCATTTCTCCACGACACCAGCCTTGCTGCTCACCATCACCTTTCGGTTCCTAAAATAATCTCCCATCAGGTCGTACAGGTTTCGTGGGCATTGGATTTGTCTTAGTCGCCTCATAACGCTGGGCCACCATAGGTTATCAAAGGCGCCTGCTATATCTACAAACACTACAACAACGTACCTCTCCTCACATTGTACGTGGCTTAGTACTTGCCTAATGGCCATCTCTGTTGATGCACCTTTCCTGAAGCCAAACTGATTTGGGGCCTTCAGGTCCGATTCCTCATATCGTTTCTCAAGACGATTTACAATAAGCCGTTCTAGGACTTTCCCTAGGATGGGGAGAAGGCATATTGGGCGGTATGATTTTGGCTCATCCCTTGGTTTGTCCTCCGATTTGAGAAGTATGCACACTCTTCCTTTCTTCCATGTTTCTGGGACTCTCCTTTCCCGTAGACAGGTGTTGTATATCTCTGAAAGGAGGTGAGGGCTGGTATGCCATACTCTTTTGATCACTGCATCATCAATGCCATCAGGACCTGTTGCTCTTCCTGGTTTGCAGGCCTTAATAGCAGCGCCTATTTCCTCAGTTGTAAAGTCTGGATCCAGCTCCACATTGTTGTAACTCTCGTTTTCGAGTTTCACAACTAGCTGATCTTCAGTATCCTGATCCGCATCGTCGTCAGGTAAGAGGGTTTGGAGCAGTGATTTTATAGTCTCTTCCCATGTCATGGTAAGAGTCTGGTTCCCAGTATTAATGTTGCTAATTACATTCTCTGTGCCGTATTTAGGCTGGAGTACCCTTCTCGTTATGGCCCATGGATCGTTTTTGTCACAGTCAGAGACCCACTTCTGCCATGTCTCTTCTTTCGCCTTGGCTATTTCCTTGTTGAACCTGTTTTTAATTTTGTTGTAGTTGCTCTTTGCAGCTACCAGAGCAGTTTCGTTTCCGCTTTTGCGTGTGTGTTGTAGTAATCGCCGTGCAGACATGGTATCCCGCCGCAGGTTTGCTAGTTTTGTGTTCCACCATGGTACTGGATTTTGCACCTGTCTCTTCCTTCTCATTGATTTTTTACAGCTCTCATAGACTGCCACCTGCAGTCTGTTTACCTTTTCGTTGACTCCCTCCTGTGGATTTTGTAGCCAGTTCTCTGTGGCACTAATGAGCTGTCTATCAAAAATGGACCACTTTGCACAGCTTGTATTGTAATTTGGGAGTTCTTCTTTTGCCCTCATTCTTTGGGGTACTCTGGCCTCATAAGTGATCGCCCTGTGGTCACTTGATGTCCATTCCTCATGGACCATCCACCTACACAGCATTCTGGCAGCTAAGGGTGTACATATAGTAACATCGATATTACTCTCCCCATTGGGCCCACTGAAAGTAGTTAGCTGCGATCTCTCATTTATGACCAGAAGACCATGTTGAGAGATAAAGTCCTCCAACTTTCTGCCTGCCTCGTCTGTTGTTTGGCTGTGCCAGACTGGTGAGTTGGCATTTGTATCAGCTCCTATGACTATTGCTTTCCCACTCAGTTTGTCCAGGATGACCTCCAGTTCTTGGAGGAACTGATCTATAGGTGAACCATATTGGCAGTAGAGGCTAACTACGTAAATCTCGCCAAAATTCCCACTTACACTAGCAACAGCCATGTGCTTGTTACAGAAATTTGTGAGCTGCATTGCTGTTAGTGTCTGCGACCTAGCTGCTATAGCTGCCTTTGTCGCTCCATCTTTGGCGCTATACATGAGCTGGTAATTTGGGGGATAGCCTACTACTTTTTTGTTTATACAGTAGGGTTCCTGTATCAACAGCACATCCACATTCTCCTCATTTACCCTCTGTGCCAGTTGATCAGGGACTACTTTTGCCCTTTGCCCATTTATTTGGAGAATCCTTATGACATTGTTCTGTGTGCCAGTCCCTTGTCTTCTTCCAGTTCGCAGAACTGAATCGTCCCTACTGGCCATAATCAGTTCTGTAGGTTATTATGGCCTTGACTCTGTTATATTCTGGGCAGGATTTCTCTGTTACGGCATGGTTGTGTGGCTTCTTAGCACGCTTGCAGTTTGCACAGTGTGCTTGCTGATCTTTCGTTGGGCAGTCCTTGTAGGTGTGTCAGATGCTGCGCAGTGACCACAGGTGTTTTCTGCACTCGTGCACTTTTCAGCTGTGTGTCCATGTCCCTGGCATTTAAAACACCTGTTTATGTTGTTGTAGTTTCTCACTTTGTGTGAGGTACAATTTATGTAGACACGGCCCTGCTGTGTTAGCTTATTCCAGATCTCTGGTGTTGTCTCCAAAACCAAGTTTACATCTTCCCGTTCCTTTGGGCCAGTCTTGAACAGCACCTTGATGCCATCCATAACTTCTTCCTGAGACGTGTTGAGCCTGGAGAGGTTTCTTTCAAACAGCTCAGTTTTCAGCTCCTCTTCTGTTGTCTGTCTTGGGACGTCGAAAATGATTACTTTTGGATTTCTTTTCTTTGGATCTGATATAGCAATTCCGGACTGAGCTATGTCTCCACACTTCCTTATTTTTTCTGCATCCTGATCGTTTGGGACCTCAAGAACAATGCCTTTGTCTTTTACTGCCTTACATTTTGAGATCCTTACATCTTTTAGTGAA
Source organism: Schistocerca serialis cubense (assembly GCF_023864345.2). NCBI lineage: Eukaryota > Metazoa > Arthropoda > Insecta > Orthoptera > Acrididae > Schistocerca > Schistocerca serialis. The sequence continues at coordinate 468,825 of NW_026047442.1, forward strand.
GTGGCGATTAGCGTCCTTACTGTTTCTTGAAGTTCTTTGTCCGTTTTCTGAGCTCCCTCTGCTGGTTTGATCATGAGAACTTTTGGTTGCTGGGTCTTCCTGGGATCGTTTTTTGGTATGGATGGTTGTGCCGCTGCCTTGCTGGCATAGCTCTCGACTTTTACAGGAGATGTATTTAGAGTAGCCTTGACACATCTCAGCTCTGTTGTGAGCTCTAGAATATCCATTTCATATTTCTTCAGTATCTGCTCGTATACTGACAGTTTCCCTAGTATGAATTTCTTCTGGGCATTGTTTATCTTGTTGTTCTCGTTAAACAGAAACGCCTCCATCTCTTCTCTTATGTTTGTCATTGCTTGTAGGTCAGTACATGTCTTAGCTCCTTCCTTGTCACTTGGATTCATGGAATTTCGGCCCACTTCCTTTCCTATATCTACATTTTCTTTACTGGGCCCCATTTTGGGGCGGCTTTTCAGAGCTCTTCTCTTCCTTAGGGCTTAGACTTCCACCTGTGATGAGAACACTTCAGGGAACAGAAAACTTCTATGGCAAGTTTGCTCTAGGTGCCAGCCACTATCCTCTTCCACCTTCACACATTTACATGATATTTCTTATGTAACTAGAGTTCTATAACCTAAAATAAAAAAAAAAAAAAAAAGAAAGTAGAGTTACTAACCTAATAATAACATGAGAAGTATAAGGGCCCTATGTAACCTACGATGCTAAACACCAAGGAGTCTATTTCCTATCGTCGACGTTCATGCAGAGCTGACAGCTACACAGTACATACGACTTAACTTCTCTGAAAGTATTTCCTAACCTAGCATGGACTAAACAATAAGACACACATATTGGGAGAGGGAGAAATACAAACTACAGACAAAATGATAACAACGAAGGTGCTGTCACAGCACACGATTTATCTTTTCAGTTCCATTTCCTAACCTAACACACATTTACACAATATTAAACACCTGCTCAGCCTGATCGATTTCCTTCCATCGATGTTCTTGCATGAGAGCTGTCACTGCACTCGATTTTTCTTTCAGTTTACTATCCTAACCTAACACATAGTTACACAGTTTCATAATTACAGACACATGTTGCACGCGATCTTTCTCATGTTGATAGTGTTTTACCCTAACAGACAGCAGAGGATGTAGGGACAGGCTATAATTTTACCACCTGCAGGAAATGTGAGGGCAGACTATAACACGTCAACAGAAAGGCTGGTATCATTGGTGACTGCCGAGCGAGAGGGTCAGTTCTGCAATAAGAGCCCTACTCATTGAAGAAATGAGAAACGTGGAGGAACAGAGAGCACTTCACTAACTACAGCTTTCGAGTTTCGGCGATGTGACTTCCGATTACGAAAGAAGAATGACAATAGCTGCTATACTATGGTCGGAGAACAAGGCATTTTACACTCCATCTGCCAGGAGATGAACCATATAGCACTCGCCTTGTCTTGAGTTTCCCCTAGAAACCGTCGCTAAGCCACTGCTAACAGATTTCTTCGCGCAGTGTGCCGCGCACTACAGGTCGCCCGCGCGTGTGCGCAGGCCGTAAGGAAATACTGCTCCACTGCTATATTATGACAGAAGGACCACTATTTCTCTACGTCAACCGATAGAGGATGAAAAGGCGTACGGGAACACGTGTTTGATAGTTTCCTACAGGCAGGATTTGGCCGCAGAAATCTGCAGTTCCCGTCACCATTCGGTCGTTTCGGTATCTTTGCTTGCAATGGCAGTACTATTGAACTCACAAGGAAAAACGTGCTTCCCTCTACATCACTGGATAGCACGATACATGGAGAACACTATCACATGCGTACAATCCTGCTACCGAAAGCCGTCACGTGGATGCAAGCGGATTACTACAGAAAACGCAGTGTGCGCGCGGTCCGACACGTGGCCGCTCCGATGTCGTCACTTACAGTGCCTATAGCTCCTAAACACACAAAAGAATGTACACTTCCCTGTTCATATTTGGATAGAGAAACACATGGGGAACAGCAGTGCATGCGTTCAAAACAGCTATCAGCTACCGTCAGGCGGATGCAAACGGATTACTGCATAGGCGCGGAAGAAAGACGACGCGTGTGCGCGCCCATAGGAAAAATCAATTTAATAGCTCTATTCTAAAAGGTACGCCACAATTTCTCTATGTCGTCAGATAGAGTACAAGAACGTCTATCAATCGGTGGTGTTGAACTTTTCCGAACACCCCCTCTTTGGATGATTATCGGCAACTTCCGGTCGCCACGTGGTTACCACGCGTTCTTCGGTTTGATTGCCTGTATCTTTTAAACTATCAATGGAAAACCCACTTGTTTACACACTGTCCGCTGGAGGAAGACCTGGAGAACACAGCCGTGTACTTGAAAGCTAGATAACGACTGAAGCTACGCGGATGGAAACGGATTTCTAAAAGCACGTGGTGCACGCGGAGATGCGCGCGAGACAAAGGGCAACACACGACCACCAAAACAACACTTTCCAGGCACAGTGGGTCACTTTACTGCACATTTACAGATGAAATATATTTACTGCACCTGTCCAGTACCACTGAAGTGGCAAGAATTCACGAGTTTGTGGTAAGTCATGGCTTTACGAAAACATCGGTTTTTTCGAAAAATTGGACACAAATACCTTTTCGAGGACCCAGGAGATGCGCCAGCACGTCCCACGGTGTAGTCTGCGTCGGTGAAGCACTTCACATACACCACAACTTCCGTAACTAAGACGACACAGCGCTAAATTTCCAATTTCGAATACGTCACCATAACACAAAAACGGTTCGACCGAGGGCAAAGATTTTCCTACACAGGTTGTAATGTCACAACACGAAACTCTGTGCCAAAATTCACAATAATCGCACTCGATTTACCCACCCAAAATGCCGAAAGAACGGGAGCGCACGCGACGCTCGACCGCGCGCGACGATAGGGACAGCGGGAATCTCGTTAATCCATTCATGCGCGTCACTAATTAGATGACGAGGCATTTGGCTACCTTAAGAGAGTCATAGTTACTCCCGCCGTTTACCCGCGCTTGCTTGAATTTCTTCACGTTGACATTCAGAGCACTGGGCAGAAATCACATTGCGTCAACACCCGCTAGGGCCATCGCAATGCTTTGTTTTAATTAGACAGTCGGATTCCCCCAGTCCGTGCCAGTTCTGAGTTGATCGTTGAATGGCGGCCGAAGAGAATCCGCGCACCCGCGCGCCCCCGGAGGAGCACGCTAAGGCGGACGCGGCCTCGCAGCAAGGAAGATCCGTGGGAGGCCAAGGCACGGGACCGAGCTCGGATCCTGCACGCAGGTTGAAGCACCGGGGCGCGAACGCCGCGCAGGCGCGCGCATCCTGCACCGCCGGCCAGCACGAGGCCGACCAACGGCGAGAGCAGACCACGCCCGCGCTAAACGCCCGCACTTACCGGCACCCCTACGGCACTCACCTCGCCCAGGCCCGGCACGTTAGCGCTGACCCACTTCCCGACCAAGCCCGACACGCCCCGATCCTCAGAGCCAATCCTTATCCCGAAGTTACGGATCCAATTTGCCGACTTCCCTTACCTACATTATTCTATCGACTAGAGGCTCTTCACCTTGGAGACCTGCTGCGGATATGGGTACGAACCGGCGCGACACCTCCACGTGGCCCTCTCCCG
>NW_026047442.1:477500-480000 GCF_023864345.2 Schistocerca serialis cubense
GTACTTGGTCGGGTTCGAGAGAGGCGCAATCGCCCGGAGTTAGGCGAGTAGACGCTTTAGGTGCGACCACCCGTGCTCCCAACTGAGCTTGCCGCTGCCGACAGAGGCCCGGGAGCGTGCTGTCGTGGCATTGCCGGCGGGAGACAACACGCGCCACCTACGGTGACCGGCAGCTCCAACGCCAGCGCCACAGAAGGACAAAAGCCCCACTTGGGTGCCGAAGCGAACTCTCCCAGCACAGCGCACGCGCCAACACGTCCGCACAGCTGCGATACAAACCACCTGCGAGAACCGCTGGGGCGACCGAGCAGCAGACGGCGTCGCGGCGCCGAGCGCCGGGCGGCGGCGCATCCTCAGCGCACACAGTCCTCAATCGGACCAGCACACTGCAGATGGCCACCGCGCTTCGCACCGGGCCCGCGAGGACCTACTTTGGCCGCAAGGCGCCGCGAGCAGGGGGCGCCGGCGCGCAGCTGCGCCGCCTGCCGCGTCCGTCGGCCGGCGCGCCTGCCACTGGCCGCCCCCACCAGCCGGCTGTAGCGCGTGCGCCCACGCACCGCGCTGCCAGCACGCCGGGCGGCCCCCCCTCACCGGCCGGGGACGGTCCCACCCAGCCACCGCCGCGTATCGCCTCACACCCAGATCCCCTTTCACGTTCGTGGGCATGGTGGGTCCCCTTTCACGTTCGTGGGCATGGTGGGTATCCATGAAACAACCGGTTAATAGCTCGACCGATCGTCGCCAACACTGATTCACCTCTAGCGAGAACAACCGCACCACAACGGGTTACCAGTTGTTCATTTGCGTAACGTCACCAGCAAACGTAGACGTCCATCGCCATTTGCAACGAGTATTGCATGCCTGTGTCAGGTGTCACAACACACTACGTCTGCCCACATAGACGCAACAACATGTGCACGCCTAGAGAACACGTGGAAGGTAGCCCCCGTACGTATGCGGTGTCCATTGCGCGAACGACTGTCAGCCGGCCTCTGCAGCATGTCGCAGATGTGGAACGCGGTGCAACATGCTATCACAGTGTGTGAGAAGAGACGACTACGTCCGAATACACGCTCCACTACATCAACAGACTGCTCATGCTGATCGCCATCCAGGGCGTCCGTTCCTCCCACACGTCTGAATGGCGTACCACACTGCAATCCAGCTCCTAAAGGGAGACGACACGTAGCTGCGTCCACAATATTTGGACTGTATGGTCCGCCGTTGCTAGGCGCAGTCGTCGTACGGTCACACATGTGCCACGATGTATCATTCAGTACATACGGACCAATGTGCAGCACAGTTTGTGGGTTTTGCGTACATCCGCGGACAGGTGACAGGCCGTACCACAACGTAGGCTGAGTATGTCGGCATGCGAAGGGCATTGAACATGCAAACTTCTCAACGACCAGCTTGCGAAGGCAGGGGGGAAGGGGGGGGCATGTACGTCCTGCTGCTATCCACATTACAGTGTATAGCAGGAGCATGTGGAAAGTCAGCAACACTTGCAAGGTGTTTAACATGACGCGATACACAGGGGACCGGGCAGTGCGAATAGCGAACTATATTGCGAGGGTTGCGGTTAGGCAACACTACACTAATTTAACGAGTTGCATAACAATTACAGAGCAGGTTCAGCGACAACGTGCGTCAGGTTAAGGCGCAATATAGGTTAGGTTGAGGCGCAATATGGGTTACGTTAAGGCACAAATTAGGTTACGTTAAGGCACAAATTGGGTTACGTTAAGGCACAAATTGGGTTACGTTAAGGCACAAATTGGGTTACGTTAAGGCACAAATTGGGTTACGTTAAGGCACAAATTGGGTTACGTTAAGGCACAACATGGGTTACGTTAAGGCACAACATGGGTTACGTTAAGGCACAACATGGGTTACGTTAAGGCACAACATGGGTTACGTTAAGGCACAACATGGGTTACGTTAAGGCACAACATGGGTTACGTTAAGGCACAACATGGGTTACGTTAAGGCACAACATGGGTTACGTTAAGGCACAACATGGGTTACGTTAAGGCACAACATGGGTTACGTTAAGGCACAACATGGGTTAGGTTAAGGCACAACATGGGTTAGGTTAAGGCACAACATGGGTTAGGTTAAGGCACAACATGGGTTAGGTTAAGGCACAACGTAAGTTAGGTTAAGGCACAACGTAAGTTAGGTTAAGGCACAACGTAAGTTAGGTTAAGGCACAACGTAGGTTAGGTTAAGGCACAACGTAGGTTAGGTTAAGGCACAACGTAGGTTAGGTTAAGGCACAACGTAGGTTAGGTTAAGGCACAACGTAGGTTAGGTTAAGGCACAACGTAGGTTAGGTTAAGGCACAACGTAGGTTAGGTTAAGGCACAACGTAGGTTAGGTTAAGGCACAACGTAGGTTAGGTTAAGGCACAACGTAGGTTAGGTTAAGGCACAACGTAGGTTAGGTTAAGGCACAACGTAGGTTAGGTTAAGGCACAACGTAGGTTAGGTTAAGGCAC
>NW_026047443.1:0-7500 GCF_023864345.2 Schistocerca serialis cubense
ACGCTCGCACCGGCCGCTACGGGCCTGGCACCCTCTACGGGCCGTGGCCTCATTCAAGTTGGACTTGGGCTCGGCGCGAGGCGTCGGGGTAGTGGACCCTCCCAAACACCACATGCCACGACAGGCGGCAGCCTGCGGGGTTCGGTGCTGGACTCTTCCCTGTTCGCTCGCCGCTACTGGGGGAATCCTTGTTAGTTTCTTTTCCTCCGCTTAGTAATATGCTTAAATTCAGCGGGTAGTCTCGCCTGCTCTGAGGTCGTTGTACGAGGTGTCGCACGCCACACCGCCAGCCGGCTGTGCACGCTACCGAGTAAGTACCGGTATGCGAACCGCCAGGCGACGGGCGCGCATCGCACGTTTAAGGAGACGCGGCCGGCCCCACAGGCGGCCACGACACTCCCAGGTCTGCGAAGCGGGGCAAACGCCGCGCGCTTCAGTATACGTAGCCGACCCTCAGCCAGACGTGGCCCGGGAACGGAATCCATGGACCGCAATGTGCGTTCGAAACGTCGATGTTCATGTGTCCTGCAGTTCACATGTCGACGCGCAATTTGCTGCGTTCTTCATCGACCCACGAGCCGAGTGATCCACCGTCCTGGGTGATCTTTTCATAGTTTCCACCATCTCTTTCGAGACAGTTGCATAGGCGGGACTGAGGCGTGTGGCGGCCCTGTTCCAGCGTTCAGTGTCCAACGGCCTCACGGCCGATGGGCGTCGTACGGCTCCACACCGGAGCGGACAGGCAGTCGGGCGAAAGTCATTCAAAACCGGCGCCAGGCGCCAGGTGCCGCAGGCCAGCCGCTCCAGCGCTTCAGCGCTCGTACCACACAACATTGCCTTTAGTTTTGAGACGAACGCGTGGTTCCGCACGCGGCGCACGGCTACTGCGAGCCGTACAGGTAGCTGCGTGTTGCGCGACACGACACGCACATCGAAAGACATGCAGTCTAGTCGGTAATGATCCTTCCGCAGGTTCACCTACGGAAACCTTGTTACGACTTTTACTTCCTCTAAATGATCAAGTTTGGTCATCTTTCCGGTAGCATCGGCAACGACAGAGTCAATGCCGCGTACCAGTCCGAAGACCTCACTAAATCATTCAATCGGTAGTAGCGACGGGCGGTGTGTACAAAGGGCAGGGACGTAATCAACGCGAGCTTATGACTCGCGCTTACTGGGAATTCCTCGTTCATGGGGAACAATTGCAAGCCCCAATCCCTAGCACGAAGGAGGTTCAGCGGGTTACCCCGACCTTTCGGCCTAGGAAGACACGCTGATTCCTTCAGTGTAGCGCGCGTGCGGCCCAGAACATCTAAGGGCATCACAGACCTGTTATTGCTCAATCTCGTGCGGCTAGAAGCCGCCTGTCCCTCTAAGAAGAAAAGTAATCGCTGACAGCACGAAGGATGTCACGCGACTAGTTAGCAGGCTAGAGTCTCGTTCGTTATCGGAATTAACCAGACAAATCGCTCCACCAACTAAGAACGGCCATGCACCACCACCCACCGAATCAAGAAAGAGCTATCAATCTGTCAATCCTTCCGGTGTCCGGGCCTGGTGAGGTTTCCCGTGTTGAGTCAAATTAAGCCGCAGGCTCCACTCCTGGTGGTGCCCTTCCGTCAATTCCTTTAAGTTTCAGCTTTGCAACCATACTTCCCCGGAACCCAAAAGCTTTGGTTTCCCGGAGGCTGCCCGCCGAGTCATCGGAGGAACTGCGGCGGATCGCTGGCTGGCATCGTTTATGGTTAGAACTAGGGCGGTATCTGATCGCCTTCGAACCTCTAACTTTCGTTCTTGATTAATGAAAACATACTTGGCAAATGCTTTCGCTTCTGTTCGTCTTGCGACGATCCAAGAATTTCACCTCTAACGTCGCAATACGAATGCCCCCGCCTGTCCCTATTAATCATTACCTCGGGTTCCGAAAACCAACAAAATAGAACCGAGGTCCTATTCCATTATTCCATGCACACAGTATTCAGGCGGGCTTGCCTGCTTTAAGCACTCTAATTTGTTCAAAGTAAACGTGCCGGCCCACCGAGACACTCAATAAAGAGCACCCTGGTAGGATTTCAACGGGGTCCGCCTCGGGACGCACGAGCACGCACGAGGCGGTCGCACGCCTTCGGCTCGCCCCACCGGCAGGACGTCCCACGATACATGCCAGTTAAACACCGACGGGCGGTGAACCAACAGCGTGGGACACAAATCCAACTACGAGCTTTTTAACCGCAACAACTTTAATATACGCTATTGGAGCTGGAATTACCGCGGCTGCTGGCACCAGACTTGCCCTCCAATAGATACTCGTTAAAGGATTTAAAGTGTACTCATTCCGATTACGGGGCCTCGGATGAGTCCCGTATCGTTATTTTTCGTCACTACCTCCCCGTGCCGGGAGTGGGTAATTTGCGCGCCTGCTGCCTTCCTTGGATGTGGTAGCCGTTTCTCAGGCTCCCTCTCCGGAATCGAACCCTGATTCCCCGTTACCCGTTACAACCATGGTAGGCGCAGAACCTACCATCGACAGTTGATAAGGCAGACATTTGAAAGATGCGTCGCCGGTACGAGGACCGTGCGATCAGCCCAAAGTTATTCAGAGTCACCAAGGCAAACGGACCGGACGAGCCGACCGATTGGTTTTGATCTAATAAAAGCGTCCCTTCCATCTCTGGTCGGGACTCTGTTTGCATGTATTAGCTCTAGAATTACCACAGTTATCCAAGTAACGTGGGTACGATCTAAGGAACCATAACTGATTTAATGAGCATTCGCGGTTTCACCTTAATGCGGCTTGTACTGAGACATGCATGGCTTAATCTTTGAGACAAGCATATGACTACTGGCAGGATCAACCAGGGAGCTGCGTCAACTAGAGCTGAGCAGCCGGCCGCCCGGGAGTGTGTCCCGGGGGGCCCGCGCGAACACGCAAGCGTCCGCTCAATTATTCTGCAAACAGGAGGAGGCTGAGCTCCCCTGCACAACACACCTCGAAACCCTCTCAGGTCCCGGCGGCGCGCAGCGCCGTCCTAAGTACTTGGTCGGGTTCGAGAGAGGCGCAATCGCCCGGAGTTAGGCGAGTAGACGCTTTAGGTGCGACCACCCGTGCTCCCAACTGAGCTTGCCGCTGCCGACAGAGGCCCGGGAGCGTGCTGTCGTGGCATTGCCGGCGGGAGACAACACGCGCCACCTACGGTGACCGGCAGCTCCAACGCCAGCGCCACAGAAGGACAAAAGCCCCACTTGGGTGCCGAAGCGAACTCTCCCAGCACAGCGCACGCGCCAACACGTCCGCACAGCTGCGATACAAACCACCTGCGAGAACCGCTGGGGCGACCGAGCAGCAGACGGGCGTCGCGGCGCCGAGCGCCGGGCGGCGGCGCATCCTCAGCGCACACAGTCCTCAATCGGACCAGCACACTGCAGATGGCCACCGCGCTTCGCACCGGGCCCGCGAGGACCTACTTTGGCCGCAAGGCGCCGCGAGCAGGGGGCCCCGGCGCGCAGCTGCGCCGCCTGCCGCGTCCGTCGGCCGGCGCGCCTGCCACTGGCCGCCCCCACCAGCCGGCTGTAGCGCGTGCGCCCACGCACCGCGCTGCCAGCACGCCGGGCGGCCCCCCCTCACCGGCCGGGGACAGTCTCACCCACAGCCACCGCCGCGTATCGCCTCACACCCAGATCCCCTTTCACGTTCGTGGGCATGGTGGGTATCCCTGAAACAACCAGTTAATAGCTCGACCGATCGTCGCCAACACTGATTCACCTCTAGCGAGAACAACCGCACCACAACGGGTTACCTGTTGTTCATTTGCGTAACGTCACCAGCAAACGTAGACGTCCATCGCCATTTGCAACGAGTATTGCATGCCTGTGTCAGGTGTCACAACACACTACGTCTGCCCACATAGACGCAACAACATGTGCACGCCTCGAGAACACGTGGAAGGTAGCCCCCGTACGTATGCGGTGTCCATTGCGCGAACGACTGTCAGCCGGCCTCTGCAGGATGTCGCAGATGTGGAACGCGGTGCAACATGCTATCACGGTGTGTGAGAAGAGACGACTACGTCCGAATACACGCTCCACTACATCAACAGACTGCTCATGCTGATCGCCATCGAGGGCGTCCGTTCCTCCCACACGTCTGAATGGCGTACCACACTGCAATCCAGCTCTTATAGGGAGACGACACGTAGCTGCGTGCACAATATTTGGACTGTATGGTCTGCCGTTGCTAGGCGCAGTCGTCGTACGGTCACACATGTGCCACGATGTATCATTCAGTACATACGGACCAATGTGCAGTACAGTTTGTGGGTTTTGCGTACATCGGCGGACAGGTGACAGGCCGTACCACAACGTAGGCTGAGTACGTCGGCATGCGAAGGGCATTGAACATGCAAACTTCTCAACGACCAGCTTGCGAAGGCAGGGGGGAAGGGGGGGGGGGCATGTACGTCCTGCTGCTATCCACATTACAGTGTATAGCAGGAGCATGTGGAAAGTCAGCAACACCTGCAAGGTGTTTAACATGACGCGATACACAGGGGACCGGGCAGTGCGAATAGCGAACTATATTGCGAGGGTTGCGGTTAGGCAACACTACACTAATTTAACGAGTTGCATAACAATTACAGAGCAGGTTAAGGCGCAATATAGGTTAGGTTAAGGCACAACATGGGTTACGTTAAAGCACAACATGGGTTACGTTAAAGCACAACATGGGTTACGTTAAAGCACAACATGGGTTACGTTAAAGCACAATTTAGGTTACGTTAAAGCACAATTTAGGTTACGTTAAAGCACAATTTAGGTTACGTTAAAGCACAATTTAGGTTACGTTAAAGCACAATTTAGGTTACGTTGAAGCACAATTTAGGTTACGTTGAAGCACAATTTAGGTTACGTTGAAGCACAATTTAGGTTACGTTGAAGCACAAATTAGGTTACGTTGAGGCACAAATTAGGTTACGTTGAGGCACAAATTAGGTTACGTTGAGGCACAAATTAGGTTACGTTGAGGCACAAATTAGGTTACGTTGAGGCACAAATTAGGTTAGGTTGAGGCACAATATGGGTTAGGTTGAGGCACAAATTGGGTTAGGTTGAGGCACAATATGGGTTAGGTTGAGGCACAATATGGGTTAGGTTGAGGCACAATATGGGTTAGGTTGAGGCACAAATTGGGTTAGGTTGAGGCACAATATGGGTTAGGTTAAGGCACAATATGGGTTAGGTTAAGGCACAATATGGGTTAGGTTAAGGTACAATATGGGTTAGGTTAAGGTACAATATGGGTTAGGTTAAGGTACAATATGGGTTAGGTTAAGGTACAATATGGGTTAGGTTAAGGCACAACATGGGTTAGGTTAAGGCACAACATGGGTTAGGTTAAGGCACAACATGGGTTAGGTTAAGGCACAACATGGGTTAGGTTAAGGCACAATATGGGTTAGGTTAAGGCACAATATGGGTTAGGTTAAGGCACAACATGGGTTAGGTTAAGGCACAATATGGGTTAGGTTAAGGCACAACATGGGTTAGGTTAAGGCACAACATGGGTTAGGTTAAGGTACAATATGGGTTAGGTTAAGGTACAATATGGGTTAGGTTAAGGTACAATATGGGTTAGGTTAAGGTACAATATGGGTTAGGTTAAGGTACAATATGGGTTAGGTTAAGGTACAATATGGGTTAGGTTAAGGTACAATATGGGTTAGGTTAAGGTACAATATGGGTTAGGTTAAGGTACAATATGGGTTAGGTTAAGGTACAATATGGGTTAGGTTAAGGCACAACATGGGTTAGGTTAAGGCACAACATGGGTTAGGTTAAGGCACAACATGGGTTAGGTTAAGGCACAACATGGGTTAGGTTAAGGCACAACATGGGTTAGGTTAAGGCACAACATGGGTTAGGTTAAGGCACAACATGGGTTAGGTTAAGGCACAACATGGGTTAGGTTAAGGCACAACATGGGTTAGGTTAAGGCACAACATGGGTTAGGTTAAGGTACAATATGGGTTAGGTTAAGGCACAACATGGGTTAGGTTAAGGCACAACATGGGTTAGGTTAAGGCACAACATGGGTTAGGTTAAGGCACAACATGGGTTAGGTTAAGGCACAACATGGGTTAGGTTAAGGCACAACATAGGTTAGGTTAAGGCACAACATAGGTTAGGTTAAGGCACAACATAGGTTAGGTTAAGGCACAACATACGTTAGGTTAAGGCACAACGTAGGTTAGGTTAAGGCACAACGTAGGTTAGGTTAAGGCGCAATGTAGGTTAGGTTAAGGTACGATATAGCTGAGGTTAAGGTACAATATCGCTTAGGTTAAGGTACACATTGTTGTAGGGAAAGGTGTATTGGGGGGGGGGGGGCGGCAGGTTCGTTGATAGTGATTATCGTAAGTGCATGCCTGCGGGATCATCCGATTTGTCACGTCAGGATGCACTTGTGGCTCATGACAGGCGGCGCTCCGATTCCAAGGTTATGGCAGATGTGTGTCTTTCATTCCTGCCATTGTTTGTGTACTGTGACAGGAGGCAGTATTGTGATGTTGGGTGCACCCCTGTGTAGGACATGTGTGGGTGTTCGTGGCTTAACTGAGCAATGGCGGATGTCGGAAGGGTGGGATATTCTGTTTTCTGGGTGGACCTCCCGGTCTGGTTATGATAGTGTGGATTGTGTAATGTGGCGGAGAGGATGCACCGGATGTTCTTCCATGCTGGTGGTTAGATATTGTGTGTGTGCCTGTTAGAGGCAGAGAGTAGTGTGTGATAGTGTCTGGCTGACGTGTGGTTCTCATTGTGTGCAGAGTCTTTCAGCATGTATAGGGACGGTTGTATATATTATCTGTATTCTGATGGCTCTGCATTTATTACTAATCAGTGCCGTGTATACGGTTACTCTGGTTCCAGTCGAAACTGTTCTATCTCTGTACATTAGTGACACTGCGGCTCCACTATGTTGCTGCCCCTGTCGGCCGTTTCCCCCAGTGTATGGCTAGTGATTATCAGCAATCAGTCTATTAGTCAATACCGGTAGTGTGACGACTTCAAATGTCCGGGATGGGGGAAGCTAAACCCTTCCCGTGGGTCAGGGCCTAGAAAGACTCTTCCCACGCAGGAGGCTCGGACTGTCGTTACTCTTCCGAGAAATATATTTGCCCAGCGTTTTTTGCGACTGCGAGTGCAACGCCAGGAGGCTCCGACTGTCGTTACTGTTCCGAGATATATATTTGCCCAACGTTTTTTGCGACTGCGAGTGCAACGCCCACGGGTACCGACATGGATGGGGCGCTTCCTAGCTGATCGCTCGGCATGGGAATCAGTACAGTGAGCAATGCGATCGCGTCTGTAGCTTGTACGTGGTACAGCTCGCAGCTCATGTATAGGGACAGCGGGAATGTCGCATATTGGACATAACTCTTCATGAAACGCAAGTTATAGGTGTGGATTGCACATTACGAGTGCGGGAAACTTCCGCCGTTCATC
>NW_026047443.1:17500-22500 GCF_023864345.2 Schistocerca serialis cubense
TATGACTCGCGCTTACTGGGAATTCCTCGTTCATGGGGAACAATTGCAAGCCCCAATCCCTAGCACGAAGGAGGTTCAGCGGGTTACCCCGACCTTTCGGCCTAGGAAGACACGCTGATTCCTTCAGTGTAGCGCGCGTGCGGCCCAGAACATCTAAGGGCATCACAGACCTGTTATTGCTCAATCTCGTGCGGCTAGAAGCCGCCTGTCCCTCTAAGAAGAAAAGTAATCGCTGACAGCACGAAGGATGTCACGCGACTAGTTAGCAGGCTAGAGTCTCGTTCGTTATCGGAATTAACCAGACAAATCGCTCCACCAACTAAGAACGGCCATGCACCACCACCCACCGAATCAAGAAAGAGCTATCAATCTGTCAATCCTTCCGGTGTCCGGGCCTGGTGAGGTTTCCCGTGTTGAGTCAAATTAAGCCGCAGGCTCCACTCCTGGTGGTGCCCTTCCGTCAATTCCTTTAAGTTTCAGCTTTGCAACCATACTTCCCCCGGAACCCAAAAGCTTTGGTTTCCCGGAGGCTGCCCGCCGAGTCATCGGAGGAACTGCGGCGGATCGCTGGCTGGCATCGTTTATGGTTAGAACTAGGGCGGTATCTGATCGCCTTCGAACCTCTAACTTTCGTTCTTGATTAATGAAAACATACTTGGCAAATGCTTTCGCTTCTGTTCGTCTTGCGACGATCCAAGAATTTCACCTCTAACGTCGCAATACGAATGCCCCCGCCTGTCCCTATTAATCATTACCTCGGGTTCCGAAAACCAACAAAATAGAACCGAGGTCCTATTCCATTATTCCATGCACACAGTATTCAGGCGGGCTTGCCTGCTTTAAGCACTCTAATTTGTTCAAAGTAAACGTGCCGGCCCACCGAGACACTCAATAAAGAGCACCCTGGTAGGATTTCAACGGGGTCCGCCTCGGGACGCACGAGCACGCACGAGGCGGTCGCACGCCTTCGGCTCGCCCCACCGGCAGGACGTCCCACGATACATGCCAGTTAAACACCGACGGGCGGTGAACCAACAGCGTGGGACACAAATCCAACTACGAGCTTTTTAACCGCAACAACTTTAATATACGCTATTGGAGCTGGAATTACCGCGGCTGCTGGCACCAGACTTGCCCTCCAATAGATACTCGTTAAAGGATTTAAAGTGTACTCATTCCGATTACGGGGCCTCGGATGAGTCCCGTATCGTTATTTTTCGTCACTACCTCCCCGTGCCGGGAGTGGGTAATTTGCGCGCCTGCTGCCTTCCTTGGATGTGGTAGCCGTTTCTCAGGCTCCCTCTCCGGAATCGAACCCTGATTCCCCGTTACCCGTTACAACCATGGTAGGCGCAGAACCTACCATCGACAGTTGATAAGGCAGACATTTGAAAGATGCGTCGCCGGTACGAGGACCGTGCGATCAGCCCAAAGTTATTCAGAGTCACCAAGGCAAACGGACCGGACGAGCCGACCGATTGGTTTTGATCTAATAAAAGCGTCCCTTCCATCTCTGGTCGGGACTCTGTTTGCATGTATTAGCTCTAGAATTACCACAGTTATCCAAGTAACGTGGGTACGATCTAAGGAACCATAACTGATTTAATGAGCCATTCGCGGTTTCACCTTAATGCGGCTTGTACTGAGACATGCATGGCTTAATCTTTGAGACAAGCATATGACTACTGGCAGGATCAACCAGGGAGCTGCGTCAACTAGAGCTGAGCAGCCGGCCGCCCGGGAGTGTGTCCCGGGGGCCCGCGCGAACACGCAAGCGTCCGCTCAATTATTCTGCAAACAGGAGGAGGCTGAGCTCCCCTGCACAACACACCTCGAAACCCTCTCAGGTCCCGGCGGCGCGCAGCGCCGTCCTAAGTACTTGGTCGGGTTCGAGAGAGGCGCAATCGCCCGGAGTTAGGCGAGTAGACGCTTTAGGTGCGACCACCCGTGCTCCCAACTGAGCTTGCCGCTGCCGACAGAGGCCCGGGAGCGTGCTGTCGTGGCATTGCCGGCGGGAGACAACACGCGCCACCTACGGTGACCGGCAGCTCCAACGCCAGCGCCACAGAAGGACAAAAGCCCCACTTGGGTGCCGAAGCGAACTCTCCCAGCACAGCGCACGCGCCAACACGTCCGCACAGCTGCGATACAAACCACCTGCGAGAACCGCTGGGGCGACCGAGCAGCAGACGGCGTCGCGGCGCCGAGCGCCGGGCGGCGGCGCATCCTCAGCGCACACAGTCCTCAATCGGACCAGCACACTGCAGATGGCCACCGCGCTTCGCACCGGGCCCGCGAGGACCTACTTTGGCCGCAAGGCGCCGCGAGCAGGGGGCCCCGGCACGCAGCTGCGCCGCCTGCCGCGTCCGTCGGCCGGCGCGCCTGCCACTGGCCGCCCCCACCAGCCGGCTGTAGCGCGTGCGCCCACGCACCGCGCTGCCAGCACGCCGGGCGGCCCCCCCTCACCGGCCGGGGACAGTCTCACCCAGCCACCGCCGCGTATCGCCTCACACCCAGATCCCCTTTCACGTTCGTGGGCATGGTGGGTATCCCTGAAACAACCAGTTAATAGCTCGACCGATCGTCGCCAACACTGATTCACCTCTAGCGAGAACAACCGCACCACAACGGGTTACCTGTTGTTCATTTGCGTAACGTCACCAGCAAACGTAGACGTCCATCGCCATTTGCAACGAGTATTGCATGCCTGTGTCAGGTGTCACAACACACTACGTCTGCCCACATAGACGCAACAACATGTGCACGCCTCGAGAACACGTGGAAGGTAGCCCCCGTACGTATGCGGTGTCCATTGCGCGAACGACTGTCAGCCGGCCTCTGCAGGATGTCGCAGATGTGGAACGCGGTGCAACATGCTATCACGGTGTGTGAGAAGAGACGACTACGTCCGAATACACGCTCCACTACATCAACAGACTGCTCATGCTGATCGCCATCGAGGGCGTCCGTTCCTCCCACACGTCTGAATGGCGTACCACACTGCAATCCAGCTCTTATAGGGAGACGACACGTAGCTGCGTGCACAATATTTGGACTGTATGGTCTGCCGTTGCTAGGCGCAGTCGTCGTACGGTCACACATGTGCCACGATGTATCATTCAGTACATACGGACCAATGTGCAGTACAGTTTGTGGGTTTTGCGTACATCGGCGGACAGGTGACAGGCCGTACCACAACGTAGGCTGAGTACGTCGGCATGCGAAGGGCATTGAACATGCAAACTTCTCAACGACCAGCTTGCGAAGGCAGGGGGGAAGGGGGGGGGGGGCATGTACGTCCTGCTGCTATCCACATTACAGTGTATAGCAGGAGCATGTGGAAAGTCAGCAACACCTGCAAGGTGTTTAACATGACGCGATACACAGGGGACCGGGCAGTGCGAATAGCGAACTATATTGCGAGGGTTGCGGTTAGGCAACACTACACTAATTTAACGAGTTGCATAACAATTACAGAGCAGGTTAAGGCGCAATATAGGTTAGGTTAAGGCACAACATGGGTTACGTTAAAGCACAACATGGGTTACGTTAAAGCACAACATGGGTTACGTTAAAGCACAACATGGGTTACGTTAAAGCACAATTTAGGTTACGTTAAAGCACAATTTAGGTTACGTTAAAGCACAATTTAGGTTACGTTAAAGCACAATTTAGGTTACGTTGAAGCACAATTTAGGTTACGTTGAAGCACAATTTAGGTTACGTTGAAGCACAATTTAGGTTACGTTGAAGCACAAATTAGGTTACGTTGAGGCACAAATTAGGTTACGTTGAGGCACAAATTAGGTTACGTTGAGGCACAAATTAGGTTACGTTGAGGCACAAATTAGGTTACGTTGAGGCACAAATTAGGTTAGGTTGAGGCACAATATGGGTTAGGTTGAGGCACAAATTGGGTTAGGTTGAGGCACAATATGGGTTAGGTTGAGGCACAATATGGGTTAGGTTGAGGCACAATATGGGTTAGGTTGAGGCACAAATTGGGTTAGGTTGAGGCACAATATGGGTTAGGTTAAGGCACAATATGGGTTAGGTTAAGGCACAATATGGGTTAGGTTAAGGTACAATATGGGTTAGGTTAAGGTACAATATGGGTTAGGTTAAGGTACAATATGGGTTAGGTTAAGGTACAATATGGGTTAGGTTAAGGTACAATATGGGTTAGGTTAAGGCACAATATGGGTTAGGTTAAGGCACAACATGGGTTAGGTTAAGGCACAACATGGGTTAGGTTAAGGCACAACATGGGTTAGGTTAAGGCACAACATGGGTTAGGTTAAGGCACAATATGGGTTAGGTTAAGGCACAATATGGGTTAGGTTAAGGCACAACATGGGTTAGGTTAAGGCACAATATGGGTTAGGTTAAGGCACAACATGGGTTAGGTTAAGGCACAACATGGGTTAGGTTAAGGTACAATATGGGTTAGGTTAAGGTACAATATGGGTTAGGTTAAGGTACAATATGGGTTAGGTTAAGGTACAATATGGGTTAGGTTAAGGTACAATATGGGTTAGGTTAAGGTACAATATGGGTTAGGTTAAGGTACAATATGGGTTAGGTTAAGGTACAATATGGGTTAGGTTAAGGTACAATATGGGTTAGGTTAAGGCACAACATGGGTTAGGTTAAGGCACAACATGGGTTAGGTTAAGGCACAACATGGGTTAGGTTAAGGCACAACATGGGTTAGGTTAAGGCACAACATGGGTTAGGTTAAGGCACAACATGGGTTAGGTTAAGGCACAACATGGGTTAGGTTAAGGCACAACATGGGTTAGGTTAAGGCACAACATGGGTTAGGTTAAGGCACAACATGGGTTAGGTTAAGGTACAATATGGGTTAGGTTAAGGCACAACATGGGTTAGGTTAAGGCACAACATGGGTTAGGTTAAGGCACAACATGGGTTAGGTTAAGGCACAACATGGGTTAGGTTAAGGCACAACATGGGTTAGGTTAAGGCACAACATGGGTTAG
>NW_026047443.1:27500-30000 GCF_023864345.2 Schistocerca serialis cubense
CCCAGGGCCAGGCCATGAAAAATGCCCGGCAGGATAACTGAGGAAAGGGAAAAGAGTCTTTGCTGAGGCTTAAGGGGTGCCCTGCTAATGGTGTTCAACTGTTTCTCGACCTCGCGCCGAGGATGGAAAATGCTGCGCCCGCATGTGGTGAACTGCAGGCCTAAGTATTTAAAGGAATCTCCCATCGCTAGCGCCGGAATGTTGTTGTTACCTGCCCGAAAGACGACAGACTCATCAACCTTTATCTTCTTCTCCCGCCCTGATGCAACCAGGGCGAGAGAGAAGCACTTCTTTGGGTTGATCTCAAGACCGAGGTCACCTAGGGCCGTTGCAGCGATGGTGATTAGCTCCTGCAGTCCATCCTTCGTCTCGGCGAACAGAAGAAGGTCATCCGCAAACGCAGCAGCATTTATTCTTCGGCCGAGAATATGGGCACCAACATGCTCAGGAAGACGGGAAAGGAGAATGTCTATAGACATATTGAAGAGGATGGGGGATAAGGGATCACCTTGCCGCACACCCCTCGAAGGCCGCACTAGATCTGACGACTTCCCAGCACCACAGATAACCGTCGAGCCCGCCTCATAGCACCCCAGGATGTAGTCAATGAACTCGACCGGCAGACCATGGGCCCTCAGTACAGGACCTAGGGCACCATGGGACAGCGAGTCGAAGGCCTTTGACACATCCAGCGATGCTACATACAGCGAGCTGGCAGTCCTCCGTGCCTGGGTCATCGCCAGATCCAGCAGAAAGGTGTTATGGAGCATCCCATCCTGAGGGATGAAAGCCCGCTGACGACCGTCCAAGGCACAGTGGCGCATAAGGCGGCCAACCAGGACCTTGTGGAAGACCCTGGTCAGCACCGAACACACCGTGATAGGTCGGAAGTCAGCGGGGGATGCTACGGCGGTCTTCTTGGGCAGCAAGGTGGTGCGAGCTTGTAGGAGACGGGATGGGAGGGAACGTGAGAGGAGTAGGAGGTTGAGGAATTTAAGAAGAGCCTCACGAGGAAGGCGACGTAACTGGGATGGTGTAAGGCGATCAGGGCCTGCAGCGGAGTTGCGAGGGGGAAGAGCTGCAGCTACCTCGTCTGCAGTAATGGGCGCCCATAGAACTTCGAAGGGCACACACTTACAAAATGGCAGCAACTCACCTGAGAGACCCTCCCCACGTGGAGGCCGAGACCTGACACGAGGGGGAGTAAAGAGATCCCTCCAAAACTCAATCAGCCCCGGGATGGTGGGTGGCTGATGAAGAAGTGTGCCATCGAGAAGACCATTTATGCAGCGCGCTGGGTTCTTCTTAAAAGCACGCTGCACTACTGCATATTCCCACCTTCTTCTCGCCCGCTTCCGCTCCGGTGGCTGTTGGAATTTCTTACCAGGAGCTTGACAAACAAGTGGTTCCCTGCTACCTAGTTCTTCAAGAGCGGGAACAAGCATGGCTTGGATGGTATTCCGGCTAGCAGTGGGGCCCAAGGCCACAACTGCATCAAGTGAGCGGAAACGCGGGCCCGAGGAGGGCAACTCAGCTAACAGGGACCAAATAGCCCGATCGGCGTCTTCCCCCAGAGAAGATGACTGTGGTGGGGAAGAGCCCACAGCAGATCCGTCTACAGAGGCCTGATGATCTTGGTCTCTCTTTAAGAGCTCAGCAGCAAAGTTGGCCACCATGTTCTTATAGGCCTGCACCCTGCGCTGACACTTGATAGATTCAAGTGTGCGCTCTGGGAAGGCTTTGGCCAGCTCTTGGTTAAAGAACCGGCAGCCTTGGAGGGACAAAGTCGCCTCAGCATGCGCAAGACGGAGCAACTCTTCTTGCGACCACCTGGCCTTCTTCCTTGCCGTTTGCACTTCCGCGTTGGCGGCATCAGGGTGGGCACGACGGCGATGAACGCCGAGCCCGGTCTTTGTTGAAAAGGACCGCAGACATTCAGGGCAGACAGCGGGGAGCGGCGCTCGACCCGCACTGGTTGGCTGGCTGGAAGGCTCGTCAGCTGGCACAGGCACTCCAGTGGGAGGCCTGGTACCTTGTTTTCTTCTACTGCTTGCACCAGCTGGAAACAAAAGGCAGGGGGGGAGGTAACCCCCAAGCCTCGAACGACACCCTGCTCTGTCGGTCGGAGAGCTTCAAAAAGAATTACACCTTTCTTAGCACCCCTTACGACCCCCGCCACTTGAAGGCCAGAGCTCGGATTTCCCACAGAGAGGCTAATCGAACCATCATCCACCCGACATCACAAGGATGCTAAGGGGTGGATCGAGAGGGTCCATATATTACGCATCAGGTGGGCATTTGAGAGTCATAGTTACTCCCGCCGTTTACCCGCGCTTGCTTGAATTTCTTCACGTTGACATTCAGAGCACTGGGCAGAAATCACATTGCGTCAACACCCGCTAGGGCCATCGCAATGCTTTGTTTTAATTAGACAGTCGGATTCCCCCAGTCCGTGCCAGTTCTGAGTTGATCGTTGAATGGCGGCCGAAGAGAATCTGCG
>NW_026047443.1:35000-40000 GCF_023864345.2 Schistocerca serialis cubense
GATCAGCCCAAAGTTATTCAGAGTCACCAAGGCAAACGGACCGGACGAGCCGACCGATTGGTTTTGATCTAATAAAAGCGTCCCTTCCATCTCTGGTCGGGACTCTGTTTGCATGTATTAGCTCTAGAATTACCACAGTTATCCAAGTAACGTGGGTACGATCTAAGGAACCATAACTGATTTAATGAGCCATTCGCGGTTTCACCTTAATGCGGCTTGTACTGAGACATGCATGGCTTAATCTTTGAGACAAGCATATGACTACTGGCAGGATCAACCAGGGAGCTGCGTCAACTAGAGCTGAGCAGCCGGCCGCCCGGGAGTGTGTCCCGGGGGCCCGCGCGAACACGCAAGCGTCCGCTCAATTATTCTGCAAACAGGAGGAGGCTGAGCTCCCCTGCACAACACACCTCGAAACCCTCTCAGGTCCCGGCGGCGCGCAGCGCCGTCCTAAGTACTTGGTCGGGTTCGAGAGAGGCGCAATCGCCCGGAGTTAGGCGAGTAGACGCTTTAGGTGCGACCACCCGTGCTCCCAACTGAGCTTGCCGCTGCCGACAGAGGCCCGGGAGCGTGCTGTCGTGGCATTGCCGGCGGGAGACAACACGCGCCACCTACGGTGACCGGCAGCTCCAACGCCAGCGCCACAGAAGGACAAAAGCCCCACTTGGGTGCCGAAGCGAACTCTCCCAGCACAGCGCACGCGCCAACACGTCCGCACAGCTGCGATACAAACCACCTGCGAGAACCGCTGGGGCGACCGAGCAGCAGACGGCGTCGCGGCGCCGAGCGCCGGGCGGCGGCGCATCCTCAGCGCACACAGTCCTCAATCGGACCAGCACACTGCAGATGGCCACCGCGCTTCGCACCGGGCCCGCGAGGACCTACTTTGGCCGCAAGGCGCCGCGAGCAGGGGGCCCCGGCGCGCAGCTGCGCCGCCTGCCGCGTCCGTCGGCCGGCGCGCCTGCCACTGGCCGCCCCCACCAGCCGGCTGTAGCGCGTGCGCCCACGCACCGCGCTGCCAGCACGCCGGGCGGCCCCCCCTCACCGGCCGGGGACAGTCTCACCCAGCCACCGCCGCGTATCGCCTCACACCCAGATCCCCTTTCACGTTCGTGGGCATGGTGGGTATCCCTGAAACAACCAGTTAATAGCTCGACCGATCGTCGCCAACACTGATTCACCTCTAGCGAGAACAACCGCACCACAACGGGTTACCTGTTGTTCATTTGCGTAACGTCACCAGCAAACGTAGACGTCCATCGCCATTTGCAACGAGTATTGCATGCCTGTGTCAGGTGTCACAACACACTACGTCTGCCCACATAGACGCAACAACATGTGCACGCCTCGAGAACACGTGGAAGGTAGCCCCCGTACGTATGCGGTGTCCATTGCGCGAACGACTGTCAGCCGGCCTCTGCAGGATGTCGCAGATGTGGAACGCGGTGCAACATGCTATCACGGTGTGTGAGAAGAGACGACTACGTCCGAATACACGCTCCACTACATCAACAGACTGCTCATGCTGATCGCCATCGAGGGCGTCCGTTCCTCCCACACGTCTGAATGGCGTACCACACTGCAATCCAGCTCTTATAGGGAGACGACACGTAGCTGCGTGCACAATATTTGGACTGTATGGTCTGCCGTTGCTAGGCGCAGTCGTCGTACGGTCACACATGTGCCACGATGTATCATTCAGTACATACGGACCAATGTGCAGTACAGTTTGTGGGTTTTGCGTACATCGGCGGACAGGTGACAGGCCGTACCACAACGTAGGCTGAGTACGTCGGCATGCGAAGGGCATTGAACATGCAAACTTCTCAACGACCAGCTTGCGAAGGCAGGGGGGAAGGGGGGGGGGGACATGTACGTCCTGCTGCTATCCACATTACAGTGTATAGCAGGAGCATGTGGAAAGTCAGCAACACCTGCAAGGTGTTTAACATGACGCGATACACAGGGGACCGGGCAGTGCGAATAGCGAACTATATTGCGAGGGTTGCGGTTAGGCAACACTACACTAATTTAACGAGTTGCATAACAATTACAGAGCAGGTTAAGGCGCAATATAGGTTAGGTTAAGGCACAACATGGGTTACGTTAAAGCACAACATGGGTTACGTTAAAGCACAACATGGGTTACGTTAAAGCACAACATGGGTTACGTTAAAGCACAATTTAGGTTACGTTAAAGCACAATTTAGGTTACGTTAAAGCACAATTTAGGTTACGTTGAAGCACAATTTAGGTTACGTTGAAGCACAATTTAGGTTACGTTGAAGCACAATTTAGGTTACGTTGAAGCACAAATTAGGTTACGTTGAGGCACAAATTAGGTTACGTTGAGGCACAAATTAGGTTACGTTGAGGCACAAATTAGGTTACGTTGAGGCACAAATTAGGTTACGTTGAGGCACAAATTAGGTTAGGTTGAGGCACAATATGGGTTAGGTTGAGGCACAAATTGGGTTAGGTTGAGGCACAATATGGGTTAGGTTGAGGCACAATATGGGTTAGGTTGAGGCACAATATGGGTTAGGTTGAGGCACAAATTGGGTTAGGTTGAGGCACAATATGGGTTAGGTTAAGGCACAATATGGGTTAGGTTAAGGCACAATATGGGTTAGGTTAAGGTACAATATGGGTTAGGTTAAGGTACAATATGGGTTAGGTTAAGGTACAATATGGGTTAGGTTAAGGTACAATATGGGTTAGGTTAAGGTACAATATGGGTTAGGTTAAGGCACAATATGGGTTAGGTTAAGGCACAACATGGGTTAGGTTAAGGCACAACATGGGTTAGGTTAAGGCACAACATGGGTTAGGTTAAGGCACAACATGGGTTAGGTTAAGGCACAACATGGGTTAGGTTAAGGCACAATATGGGTTAGGTTAAGGCACAATATGGGTTAGGTTAAGGCACAACATGGGTTAGGTTAAGGCACAATATGGGTTAGGTTAAGGCACAACATGGGTTAGGTTAAGGCACAACATGGGTTAGGTTAAGGTACAATATGGGTTAGGTTAAGGTACAATATGGGTTAGGTTAAGGTACAATATGGGTTAGGTTAAGGTACAATATGGGTTAGGTTAAGGTACAATATGGGTTAGGTTAAGGTACAATATGGGTTAGGTTAAGGTACAATATGGGTTAGGTTAAGGTACAATATGGGTTAGGTTAAGGTACAATATGGGTTAGGTTAAGGTACAATATGGGTTAGGTTAAGGCACAACATGGGTTAGGTTAAGGCACAACATGGGTTAGGTTAAGGCACAACATGGGTTAGGTTAAGGCACAACATGGGTTAGGTTAAGGCACAACATGGGTTAGGTTAAGGCACAACATGGGTTAGGTTAAGGCACAACATGGGTTAGGTTAAGGCACAACATGGGTTAGGTTAAGGCACAACATGGGTTAGGTTAAGGCACAACATGGGTTAGGTTAAGGTACAATATGGGTTAGGTTAAGGCACAACATGGGTTAGGTTAAGGCACAACATGGGTTAGGTTAAGGCACAACATGGGTTAGGTTAAGGCACAACATGGGTTAGGTTAAGGCACAACATGGGTTAGGTTAAGGCACAACATGGGTTAGGTTAAGGCACAACATAGGTTAGGTTAAGGCACAACATAGGTTAGGTTAAGGCACAACATAGGTTAGGTTAAGGCACAACATACGTTAGGTTAAGGCACAACGTAGGTTAGGTTAAGGCACAACGTAGGTTAGGTTAAGGCGCAATGTAGGTTAGGTTAAGGTACGATATAGCTGAGGTTAAGGTACAATATCGCTTAGGTTAAGGTACACATTGTTGTAGGGAAAGGTGTATTGGGGGGGGGGGGGGGCGGCAGGTTCGTTGATAGTGATTATCGTAAGTGCATGCCTGCGGGATCATCCGATTTGTCACGTCAGGATGCACTTGTGGCTCATGACAGGCGGCGCTCCGATTCCAAGGTTATGGCAGATGTGTGTCTTTCATTCCTGCCATTGTTTGTGTACTGTGACAGGAGGCAGTATTGTGATGTTGGGTGCACCCCTGTGTAGGACATGTGTGGGTGTTCGTGGCTTAACTGAGCAATGGCGGATGTCGGAAGGGTGGGATATTCTGTTTTCTGGGTGGACCTCCCGGTCTGGTTATGATAGTGTGGATTGTGTAATGTGGCGGAGAGGATGCACCGGATGTTCTTCCATGCTGGTGGTTAGATATTGTGTGTGTGCCTGTTAGAGGCAGAGAGTAGTGTGTGATAGTGTCTGGCTGACGTGTGGTTCTCATTGTGTGCAGAGTCTTTCAGCATGTATAGGGACGGTTGTATATATTATCTGTATTCTGATGGCTCTGCATTTATTACTAATCAGTGCCGTGTATACGGTTACTCTGGTTCCAGTCGAAACTGTTCTATCTCTGTACATTAGTGACACTGCGGCTCCACTATGTTGCTGCCCCTGTCGGCCGTTTCCCCCAGTGTATGGCTAGTGATTATCAGCAATCAGTCTATTAGTCAATACCGGTAGTGTGACGACTTCAAATGTCCGGGATGGGGGAAGCTAAACCCTTCCCGTGGGTCAGGGCCTAGAAAGACTCTTCCCACGCAGGAGGCTCGGACTGTCGTTACTCTTCCGAGAAATATATTTGCCCAGCGTTTTTTGCGACTGCGAGTGCAACGCCAGGAGGCTCCGACTGTCGTTACTGTTCCGAGATATATATTTGCCCAACGTTTTTTGCGACTGCGAGTGCAACGCCCACGGGTACCGACATGGATGGGGCGCTTCCTAGCTGATCGCTCGGCATGGGAATCAGTACAGTGAGCAATGCGATCGCGTCTGTAGCTTGTACGTGGTACAGCTCGCAGCTCATGTATAGGGACAGCGGGAATGTCGCATATTGGACATAACTCTTCATGAAACGCAAGTTATAGGTGTGGATTGCACATTACGAGTGCGGGAAACTTCCGCCGTTCATCCGCTGGCGTTGCGAGTTTGGCCGTTGGGGTGGGGC
>NW_026047443.1:47500-52500 GCF_023864345.2 Schistocerca serialis cubense
GGGTTCCGAAAACCAACAAAATAGAACCGAGGTCCTATTCCATTATTCCATGCACACAGTATTCAGGCGGGCTTGCCTGCTTTAAGCACTCTAATTTGTTCAAAGTAAACGTGCCGGCCCACCGAGACACTCAATAAAGAGCACCCTGGTAGGATTTCAACGGGGTCCGCCTCGGGACGCACGAGCACGCACGAGGCGGTCGCACGCCTTCGGCTCGCCCCACCGGCAGGACGTCCCACGATACATGCCAGTTAAACACCGACGGGCGGTGAACCAACAGCGTGGGACACAAATCCAACTACGAGCTTTTTAACCGCAACAACTTTAATATACGCTATTGGAGCTGGAATTACCGCGGCTGCTGGCACCAGACTTGCCCTCCAATAGATACTCGTTAAAGGATTTAAAGTGTACTCATTCCGATTACGGGGCCTCGGATGAGTCCCGTATCGTTATTTTTCGTCACTACCTCCCCGTGCCGGGAGTGGGTAATTTGCGCGCCTGCTGCCTTCCTTGGATGTGGTAGCCGTTTCTCAGGCTCCCTCTCCGGAATCGAACCCTGATTCCCCGTTACCCGTTACAACCATGGTAGGCGCAGAACCTACCATCGACAGTTGATAAGGCAGACATTTGAAAGATGCGTCGCCGGTACGAGGACCGTGCGATCAGCCCAAAGTTATTCAGAGTCACCAAGGCAAACGGACCGGACGAGCCGACCGATTGGTTTTGATCTAATAAAAGCGTCCCTTCCATCTCTGGTCGGGACTCTGTTTGCATGTATTAGCTCTAGAATTACCACAGTTATCCAAGTAACGTGGGTACGATCTAAGGAACCATAACTGATTTAATGAGCCATTCGCGGTTTCACCTTAATGCGGCTTGTACTGAGACATGCATGGCTTAATCTTTGAGACAAGCATATGACTACTGGCAGGATCAACCAGGGAGCTGCGTCAACTAGAGCTGAGCAGCCGGCCGCCCGGGAGTGTGTCCCGGGGGCCCGCGCGAACACGCAAGCGTCCGCTCAATTATTCTGCAAACAGGAGGAGGCTGAGCTCCCCTGCACAACACACCTCGAAACCCTCTCAGGTCCCGGCGGCGCGCAGCGCCGTCCTAAGTACTTGGTCGGGTTCGAGAGAGGCGCAATCGCCCGGAGTTAGGCGAGTAGACGCTTTAGGTGCGACCACCCGTGCTCCCAACTGAGCTTGCCGCTGCCGACAGAGGCCCGGGAGCGTGCTGTCGTGGCATTGCCGGCGGGAGACAACACGCGCCACCTACGGTGACCGGCAGCTCCAACGCCAGCGCCACAGAAGGACAAAAGCCCCACTTGGGTGCCGAAGCGAACTCTCCCAGCACAGCGCACGCGCCAACACGTCCGCACAGCTGCGATACAAACCACCTGCGAGAACCGCTGGGGCGACCGAGCAGCAGACGGCGTCGCGGCGCCGAGCGCCGGGCGGCGGCGCATCCTCAGCGCACACAGTCCTCAATCGGACCAGCACACTGCAGATGGCCACCGCGCTTCGCACCGGGCCCGCGAGGACCTACTTTGGCCGCAAGGCGCCGCGAGCAGGGGGCCCCGGCGCGCAGCTGCGCCGCCTGCCGCGTCCGTCGGCCGGCGCGCCTGCCACTGGCCGCCCCCACCAGCCGGCTGTAGCGCGTGCGCCCACGCACCGCGCTGCCAGCACGCCGGGCGGCCCCCCCTCACCGGCCGGGGACAGTCTCACCCAGCCACCGCCGCGTATCGCCTCACACCCAGATCCCCTTTCACGTTCGTGGGCATGGTGGGTATCCCTGAAACAACCAGTTAATAGCTCGACCGATCGTCGCCAACACTGATTCACCTCTAGCGAGAACAACCGCACCACAACGGGTTACCTGTTGTTCATTTGCGTAACGTCACCAGCAAACGTAGACGTCCATCGCCATTTGCAACGAGTATTGCATGCCTGTGTCAGGTGTCACAACACACTACGTCTGCCCACATAGACGCAACAACATGTGCACGCCTCGAGAACACGTGGAAGGTAGCCCCCGTACGTATGCGGTGTCCATTGCGCGAACGACTGTCAGCCGGCCTCTGCAGGATGTCGCAGATGTGGAACGCGGTGCAACATGCTATCACGGTGTGTGAGAAGAGACGACTACGTCCGAATACACGCTCCACTACATCAACAGACTGCTCATGCTGATCGCCATCGAGGGCGTCCGTTCCTCCCACACGTCTGAATGGCGTACCACACTGCAATCCAGCTCTTATAGGGAGACGACACGTAGCTGCGTGCACAATATTTGGACTGTATGGTCTGCCGTTGCTAGGCGCAGTCGTCGTACGGTCACACATGTGCCACGATGTATCATTCAGTACATACGGACCAATGTGCAGTACAGTTTGTGGGTTTTGCGTACATCGGCGGACAGGTGACAGGCCGTACCACAACGTAGGCTGAGTACGTCGGCATGCGAAGGGCATTGAACATGCAAACTTCTCAACGACCAGCTTGTGAAGGCAGGGGGGAAGGGGGGGGGGGCATGTACGTCCTGCTGCTATCCACATTACAGTGTATAGCAGGAGCATGTGGAAAGTCAGCAACACCTGCAAGGTGTTTAACATGACGCGATACACAGGGGACCGGGCAGTGCGAATAGCGAACTATATTGCGAGGGTTGCGGTTAGGCAACACTACACTAATTTAACGAGTTGCATAACAATTACAGAGCAGGTTAAGGCGCAATATAGGTTAGGTTAAGGCACAACATGGGTTACGTTAAAGCACAACATGGGTTACGTTAAAGCACAACATGGGTTACGTTAAAGCACAACATGGGTTACGTTAAAGCACAATTTAGGTTACGTTAAAGCACAATTTAGGTTACGTTAAAGCACAATTTAGGTTACGTTAAAGCACAATTTAGGTTACGTTAAAGCACAATTTAGGTTACGTTGAAGCACAATTTAGGTTACGTTGAAGCACAATTTAGGTTACGTTGAAGCACAATTTAGGTTACGTTGAAGCACAAATTAGGTTACGTTGAGGCACAAATTAGGTTACGTTGAGGCACAAATTAGGTTACGTTGAGGCACAAATTAGGTTACGTTGAGGCACAAATTAGGTTACGTTGAGGCACAAATTAGGTTAGGTTGAGGCACAATATGGGTTAGGTTGAGGCACAAATTGGGTTAGGTTGAGGCACAATATGGGTTAGGTTGAGGCACAATATGGGTTAGGTTGAGGCACAATATGGGTTAGGTTGAGGCACAAATTGGGTTAGGTTGAGGCACAATATGGGTTAGGTTAAGGCACAATATGGGTTAGGTTAAGGCACAATATGGGTTAGGTTAAGGTACAATATGGGTTAGGTTAAGGTACAATATGGGTTAGGTTAAGGTACAATATGGGTTAGGTTAAGGTACAATATGGGTTAGGTTAAGGTACAATATGGGTTAGGTTAAGGCACAATATGGGTTAGGTTAAGGCACAACATGGGTTAGGTTAAGGCACAACATGGGTTAGGTTAAGGCACAACATGGGTTAGGTTAAGGCACAATATGGGTTAGGTTAAGGCACAATATGGGTTAGGTTAAGGCACAACATGGGTTAGGTTAAGGCACAATATGGGTTAGGTTAAGGCACAACATGGGTTAGGTTAAGGCACAACATGGGTTAGGTTAAGGTACAATATGGGTTAGGTTAAGGTACAATATGGGTTAGGTTAAGGTACAATATGGGTTAGGTTAAGGTACAATATGGGTTAGGTTAAGGTACAATATGGGTTAGGTTAAGGTACAATATGGGTTAGGTTAAGGTACAATATGGGTTAGGTTAAGGTACAATATGGGTTAGGTTAAGGTACAATATGGGTTAGGTTAAGGTACAATATGGGTTAGGTTAAGGCACAACATGGGTTAGGTTAAGGCACAACATGGGTTAGGTTAAGGCACAACATGGGTTAGGTTAAGGCACAACATGGGTTAGGTTAAGGCACAACATGGGTTAGGTTAAGGCACAACATGGGTTAGGTTAAGGCACAACATGGGTTAGGTTAAGGCACAACATGGGTTAGGTTAAGGCACAACATGGGTTAGGTTAAGGCACAACATGGGTTAGGTTAAGGTACAATATGGGTTAGGTTAAGGCACAACATGGGTTAGGTTAAGGCACAACATGGGTTAGGTTAAGGCACAACATGGGTTAGGTTAAGGCACAACATGGGTTAGGTTAAGGCACAACATGGGTTAGGTTAAGGCACAACATAGGTTAGGTTAAGGCACAACATAGGTTAGGTTAAGGCACAACATAGGTTAGGTTAAGGCACAACATACGTTAGGTTAAGGCACAACGTAGGTTAGGTTAAGGCACAACGTAGGTTAGGTTAAGGCGCAATGTAGGTTAGGTTAAGGTACGATATAGCTGAGGTTAAGGTACAATATCGCTTAGGTTAAGGTACACATTGTTGTAGGGAAAGGTGTATTGGGGGGGGGGGGGGGGCGGCAGGTTCGTTGATAGTGATTATCGTAAGTGCATGCCTGCGGGATCATCCGATTTGTCACGTCAGGATGCACTTGTGGCTCATGACAGGCGGCGCTCCGATTCCAAGGTTATGGCAGATGTGTGTCTTTCATTCCTGCCATTGTTTGTGTACTGTGACAGGAGGCAGTATTGTGATGTTGGGTGCACCCCTGTGTAGGACATGTGTGGGTGTTCGTGGCTTAACTGAGCAATGGCGGATGTCGGAAGGGTGGGATATTCTGTTTTCTGGGTGGACCTCCCGGTCTGGTTATGATAGTGTGGATTGTGTAATGTGGCGGAGAGGATGCACCGGATGTTCTTCCATGCTGGTGGTTAGATATTGTGTGTGTGCCTGTTAGAGGCAGAGAGTAGTGTGTGATAGTGTCTGGCTGACGTGTGGTTCTCATTGTGTGCAGAGTCTTTCAGCATGTATAGGGACGGTTGTATATATTATCTGTATTCTGATGGCTCTGCATTTATTACTAATCA
>NW_026047443.1:60000-65000 GCF_023864345.2 Schistocerca serialis cubense
ACATACTTGGCAAATGCTTTCGCTTCTGTTCGTCTTGCGACGATCCAAGAATTTCACCTCTAACGTCGCAATACGAATGCCCCCGCCTGTCCCTATTAATCATTACCTCGGGTTCCGAAAACCAACAAAATAGAACCGAGGTCCTATTCCATTATTCCATGCACACAGTATTCAGGCGGGCTTGCCTGCTTTAAGCACTCTAATTTGTTCAAAGTAAACGTGCCGGCCCACCGAGACACTCAATAAAGAGCACCCTGGTAGGATTTCAACGGGGTCCGCCTCGGGACGCACGAGCACGCACGAGGCGGTCGCACGCCTTCGGCTCGCCCCACCGGCAGGACGTCCCACGATACATGCCAGTTAAACACCGACGGGCGGTGAACCAACAGCGTGGGACACAAATCCAACTACGAGCTTTTTAACCGCAACAACTTTAATATACGCTATTGGAGCTGGAATTACCGCGGCTGCTGGCACCAGACTTGCCCTCCAATAGATACTCGTTAAAGGATTTAAAGTGTACTCATTCCGATTACGGGGCCTCGGATGAGTCCCGTATCGTTATTTTTCGTCACTACCTCCCCGTGCCGGGAGTGGGTAATTTGCGCGCCTGCTGCCTTCCTTGGATGTGGTAGCCGTTTCTCAGGCTCCCTCTCCGGAATCGAACCCTGATTCCCCGTTACCCGTTACAACCATGGTAGGCGCAGAACCTACCATCGACAGTTGATAAGGCAGACATTTGAAAGATGCGTCGCCGGTACGAGGACCGTGCGATCAGCCCAAAGTTATTCAGAGTCACCAAGGCAAACGGACCGGACGAGCCGACCGATTGGTTTTGATCTAATAAAAGCGTCCCTTCCATCTCTGGTCGGGACTCTGTTTGCATGTATTAGCTCTAGAATTACCACAGTTATCCAAGTAACGTGGGTACGATCTAAGGAACCATAACTGATTTAATGAGCCATTCGCGGTTTCACCTTAATGCGGCTTGTACTGAGACATGCATGGCTTAATCTTTGAGACAAGCATATGACTACTGGCAGGATCAACCAGGGAGCTGCGTCAACTAGAGCTGAGCAGCCGGCCGCCCGGGAGTGTGTCCCGGGGGCCCGCGCGAACACGCAAGCGTCCGCTCAATTATTCTGCAAACAGGAGGAGGCTGAGCTCCCCTGCACAACACACCTCGAAACCCTCTCAGGTCCCGGCGGCGCGCAGCGCCGTCCTAAGTACTTGGTCGGGTTCGAGAGAGGCGCAATCGCCCGGAGTTAGGCGAGTAGACGCTTTAGGTGCGACCACCCGTGCTCCCAACTGAGCTTGCCGCTGCCGACAGAGGCCCGGGAGCGTGCTGTCGTGGCATTGCCGGCGGGAGACAACACGCGCCACCTACGGTGACCGGCAGCTCCAACGCCAGCGCCACAGAAGGACAAAAGCCCCACTTGGGTGCCGAAGCGAACTCTCCCAGCACAGCGCACGCGCCAACACGTCCGCACAGCTGCGATACAAACCACCTGCGAGAACCGCTGGGGCGACCGAGCAGCAGACGGCGTCGCGGCGCCGAGCGCCGGGCGGCGGCGCATCCTCAGCGCACACAGTCCTCAATCGGACCAGCACACTGCAGATGGCCACCGCGCTTCGCACCGGGCCCGCGAGGACCTACTTTGGCCGCAAGGCGCCGCGAGCAGGGGGCCCCGGCGCGCAGCTGCGCCGCCTGCCGCGTCCGTCGGCCGGCGCGCCTGCCACTGGCCGCCCCCACCAGCCGGCTGTAGCGCGTGCGCCCACGCACCGCGCTGCCAGCACGCCGGGCGGCCCCCCCTCACCGGCCGGGGACAGTCTCACCCAGCCACCGCCGCGTATCGCCTCACACCCAGATCCCCTTTCACGTTCGTGGGCATGGTGGGTATCCCTGAAACAACCAGTTAATAGCTCGACCGATCGTCGCCAACACTGATTCACCTCTAGCGAGAACAACCGCACCACAACGGGTTACCTGTTGTTCATTTGCGTAACGTCACCAGCAAACGTAGACGTCCATCGCCATTTGCAACGAGTATTGCATGCCTGTGTCAGGTGTCACAACACACTACGTCTGCCCACATAGACGCAACAACATGTGCACGCCTCGAGAACACGTGGAAGGTAGCCCCCGTACGTATGCGGTGTCCATTGCGCGAACGACTGTCAGCCGGCCTCTGCAGGATGTCGCAGATGTGGAACGCGGTGCAACATGCTATCACGGTGTGTGAGAAGAGACGACTACGTCCGAATACACGCTCCACTACATCAACAGACTGCTCATGCTGATCGCCATCGAGGGCGTCCGTTCCTCCCACACGTCTGAATGGCGTACCACACTGCAATCCAGCTCTTATAGGGAGACGACACGTAGCTGCGTGCACAATATTTGGACTGTATGGTCTGCCGTTGCTAGGCGCAGTCGTCGTACGGTCACACATGTGCCACGATGTATCATTCAGTACATACGGACCAATGTGCAGTACAGTTTGTGGGTTTTGCGTACATCGGCGGACAGGTGACAGGCCGTACCACAACGTAGGCTGAGTACGTCGGCATGCGAAGGGCATTGAACATGCAAACTTCTCAACGACCAGCTTGCGAAGGCAGGGGGGAAGGGGGGGGGGGCATGTACGTCCTGCTGCTATCCACATTACAGTGTATAGCAGGAGCATGTGGAAAGTCAGCAACACCTGCAAGGTGTTTAACATGACGCGATACACAGGGGACCGGGCAGTGCGAATAGCGAACTATATTGCGAGGGTTGCGGTTAGGCAACACTACACTAATTTAACGAGTTGCATAACAATTACAGAGCAGGTTAAGGCGCAATATAGGTTAGGTTAAGGCACAACATGGGTTACGTTAAAGCACAACATGGGTTACGTTAAAGCACAACATGGGTTACGTTAAAGCACAACATGGGTTACGTTAAAGCACAATTTAGGTTACGTTAAAGCACAATTTAGGTTACGTTAAAGCACAATTTAGGTTACGTTGAAGCACAATTTAGGTTACGTTGAAGCACAATTTAGGTTACGTTGAAGCACAATTTAGGTTACGTTGAAGCACAAATTAGGTTACGTTGAGGCACAAATTAGGTTACGTTGAGGCACAAATTAGGTTACGTTGAGGCACAAATTAGGTTACGTTGAGGCACAAATTAGGTTACGTTGAGGCACAAATTAGGTTAGGTTGAGGCACAATATGGGTTAGGTTGAGGCACAAATTGGGTTAGGTTGAGGCACAATATGGGTTAGGTTGAGGCACAATATGGGTTAGGTTGAGGCACAATATGGGTTAGGTTGAGGCACAAATTGGGTTAGGTTGAGGCACAATATGGGTTAGGTTAAGGCACAATATGGGTTAGGTTAAGGCACAATATGGGTTAGGTTAAGGTACAATATGGGTTAGGTTAAGGTACAATATGGGTTAGGTTAAGGTACAATATGGGTTAGGTTAAGGTACAATATGGGTTAGGTTAAGGTACAATATGGGTTAGGTTAAGGCACAATATGGGTTAGGTTAAGGCACAACATGGGTTAGGTTAAGGCACAACATGGGTTAGGTTAAGGCACAACATGGGTTAGGTTAAGGCACAACATGGGTTAGGTTAAGGCACAACATGGGTTAGGTTAAGGCACAATATGGGTTAGGTTAAGGCACAATATGGGTTAGGTTAAGGCACAACATGGGTTAGGTTAAGGCACAATATGGGTTAGGTTAAGGCACAACATGGGTTAGGTTAAGGCACAACATGGGTTAGGTTAAGGTACAATATGGGTTAGGTTAAGGTACAATATGGGTTAGGTTAAGGTACAATATGGGTTAGGTTAAGGTACAATATGGGTTAGGTTAAGGTACAATATGGGTTAGGTTAAGGTACAATATGGGTTAGGTTAAGGTACAATATGGGTTAGGTTAAGGTACAATATGGGTTAGGTTAAGGTACAATATGGGTTAGGTTAAGGTACAATATGGGTTAGGTTAAGGCACAACATGGGTTAGGTTAAGGCACAACATGGGTTAGGTTAAGGCACAACATGGGTTAGGTTAAGGCACAACATGGGTTAGGTTAAGGCACAACATGGGTTAGGTTAAGGCACAACATGGGTTAGGTTAAGGCACAACATGGGTTAGGTTAAGGCACAACATGGGTTAGGTTAAGGCACAACATGGGTTAGGTTAAGGCACAACATGGGTTAGGTTAAGGTACAATATGGGTTAGGTTAAGGCACAACATGGGTTAGGTTAAGGCACAACATGGGTTAGGTTAAGGCACAACATGGGTTAGGTTAAGGCACAACATGGGTTAGGTTAAGGCACAACATGGGTTAGGTTAAGGCACAACATGGGTTAGGTTAAGGCACAACATAGGTTAGGTTAAGGCACAACATAGGTTAGGTTAAGGCACAACATAGGTTAGGTTAAGGCACAACATACGTTAGGTTAAGGCACAACGTAGGTTAGGTTAAGGCACAACGTAGGTTAGGTTAAGGCGCAATGTAGGTTAGGTTAAGGTACGATATAGCTGAGGTTAAGGTACAATATCGCTTAGGTTAAGGTACACATTGTTGTAGGGAAAGGTGTATTGGGGGGGGGGGGGGCGGCAGGTTCGTTGATAGTGATTATCGTAAGTGCATGCCTGCGGGATCATCCGATTTGTCACGTCAGGATGCACTTGTGGCTCATGACAGGCGGCGCTCCGATTCCAAGGTTATGGCAGATGTGTGTCTTTCATTCCTGCCATTGTTTGTGTACTGTGACAGGAGGCAGTATTGTGATGTTGGGTGCACCCCTGTGTAGGACATGTGTGGGTGTTCGTGGCTTAACTGAGCAATGGCGGATGTCGGAAGGGTGGGATATTCTGTTTTCTGGGTGGACCTCCCGGTCTGGTTATGATAGTGTGGATTGTGTAATGTGGCGGAGAGGATGCACCGGATGTTCTTCCATGCTGGTGGTTAGATATTGTGTGTGTGCCTGTTAGA
>NW_026047443.1:72500-77500 GCF_023864345.2 Schistocerca serialis cubense
CGGAGGCTGCCCGCCGAGTCATCGGAGGAACTGCGGCGGATCGCTGGCTGGCATCGTTTATGGTTAGAACTAGGGCGGTATCTGATCGCCTTCGAACCTCTAACTTTCGTTCTTGATTAATGAAAACATACTTGGCAAATGCTTTCGCTTCTGTTCGTCTTGCGACGATCCAAGAATTTCACCTCTAACGTCGCAATACGAATGCCCCCGCCTGTCCCTATTAATCATTACCTCGGGTTCCGAAAACCAACAAAATAGAACCGAGGTCCTATTCCATTATTCCATGCACACAGTATTCAGGCGGGCTTGCCTGCTTTAAGCACTCTAATTTGTTCAAAGTAAACGTGCCGGCCCACCGAGACACTCAATAAAGAGCACCCTGGTAGGATTTCAACGGGGTCCGCCTCGGGACGCACGAGCACGCACGAGGCGGTCGCACGCCTTCGGCTCGCCCCACCGGCAGGACGTCCCACGATACATGCCAGTTAAACACCGACGGGCGGTGAACCAACAGCGTGGGACACAAATCCAACTACGAGCTTTTTAACCGCAACAACTTTAATATACGCTATTGGAGCTGGAATTACCGCGGCTGCTGGCACCAGACTTGCCCTCCAATAGATACTCGTTAAAGGATTTAAAGTGTACTCATTCCGATTACGGGGCCTCGGATGAGTCCCGTATCGTTATTTTTCGTCACTACCTCCCCGTGCCGGGAGTGGGTAATTTGCGCGCCTGCTGCCTTCCTTGGATGTGGTAGCCGTTTCTCAGGCTCCCTCTCCGGAATCGAACCCTGATTCCCCGTTACCCGTTACAACCATGGTAGGCGCAGAACCTACCATCGACAGTTGATAAGGCAGACATTTGAAAGATGCGTCGCCGGTACGAGGACCGTGCGATCAGCCCAAAGTTATTCAGAGTCACCAAGGCAAACGGACCGGACGAGCCGACCGATTGGTTTTGATCTAATAAAAGCGTCCCTTCCATCTCTGGTCGGGACTCTGTTTGCATGTATTAGCTCTAGAATTACCACAGTTATCCAAGTAACGTGGGTACGATCTAAGGAACCATAACTGATTTAATGAGCCATTCGCGGTTTCACCTTAATGCGGCTTGTACTGAGACATGCATGGCTTAATCTTTGAGACAAGCATATGACTACTGGCAGGATCAACCAGGGAGCTGCGTCAACTAGAGCTGAGCAGCCGGCCGCCCGGGAGTGTGTCCCGGGGGCCCGCGCGAACACGCAAGCGTCCGCTCAATTATTCTGCAAACAGGAGGAGGCTGAGCTCCCCTGCACAACACACCTCGAAACCCTCTCAGGTCCCGGCGGCGCGCAGCGCCGTCCTAAGTACTTGGTCGGGTTCGAGAGAGGCGCAATCGCCCGGAGTTAGGCGAGTAGACGCTTTAGGTGCGACCACCCGTGCTCCCAACTGAGCTTGCCGCTGCCGACAGAGGCCCGGGAGCGTGCTGTCGTGGCATTGCCGGCGGGAGACAACACGCGCCACCTACGGTGACCGGCAGCTCCAACGCCAGCGCCACAGAAGGACAAAAGCCCCACTTGGGTGCCGAAGCGAACTCTCCCAGCACAGCGCACGCGCCAACACGTCCGCACAGCTGCGATACAAACCACCTGCGAGAACCGCTGGGGCGACCGAGCAGCAGACGGCGTCGCGGCGCCGAGCGCCGGGCGGCGGCGCATCCTCAGCGCACACAGTCCTCAATCGGACCAGCACACTGCAGATGGCCACCGCGCTTCGCACCGGGCCCGCGAGGACCTACTTTGGCCGCAAGGCGCCGCGAGCAGGGGGCCCCGGCGCGCAGCTGCGCCGCCTGCCGCGTCCGTCGGCCGGCGCGCCTGCCACTGGCCGCCCCCACCAGCCGGCTGTAGCGCGTGCGCCCACGCACCGCGCTGCCAGCACGCCGGGCGGCCCCCCCTCACCGGCCGGGGACAGTCTCACCCAGCCACCGCCGCGTATCGCCTCACACCCAGATCCCCTTTCACGTTCGTGGGCATGGTGGGTATCCCTGAAACAACCAGTTAATAGCTCGACCGATCGTCGCCAACACTGATTCACCTCTAGCGAGAACAACCGCACCACAACGGGTTACCTGTTGTTCATTTGCGTAACGTCACCAGCAAACGTAGACGTCCATCGCCATTTGCAACGAGTATTGCATGCCTGTGTCAGGTGTCACAACACACTACGTCTGCCCACATAGACGCAACAACATGTGCACGCCTCGAGAACACGTGGAAGGTAGCCCCCGTACGTATGCGGTGTCCATTGCGCGAACGACTGTCAGCCGGCCTCTGCAGGATGTCGCAGATGTGGAACGCGGTGCAACATGCTATCACGGTGTGTGAGAAGAGACGACTACGTCCGAATACACGCTCCACTACATCAACAGACTGCTCATGCTGATCGCCATCGAGGGCGTCCGTTCCTCCCACACGTCTGAATGGCGTACCACACTGCAATCCAGCTCTTATAGGGAGACGACACGTAGCTGCGTGCACAATATTTGGACTGTATGGTCTGCCGTTGCTAGGCGCAGTCGTCGTACGGTCACACATGTGCCACGATGTATCATTCAGTACATACGGACCAATGTGCAGTACAGTTTGTGGGTTTTGCGTACATCGGCGGACAGGTGACAGGCCGTACCACAACGTAGGCTGAGTACGTCGGCATGCGAAGGGCATTGAACATGCAAACTTCTCAACGACCAGCTTGCGAAGGCAGGGGGGAAGGGGGGGGGGGCATGTACGTCCTGCTGCTATCCACATTACAGTGTATAGCAGGAGCATGTGGAAAGTCAGCAACACCTGCAAGGTGTTTAACATGACGCGATACACAGGGGACCGGGCAGTGCGAATAGCGAACTATATTGCGAGGGTTGCGGTTAGGCAACACTACACTAATTTAACGAGTTGCATAACAATTACAGAGCAGGTTAAGGCGCAATATAGGTTAGGTTAAGGCACAACATGGGTTACGTTAAAGCACAACATGGGTTACGTTAAAGCACAACATGGGTTACGTTAAAGCACAACATGGGTTACGTTAAAGCACAATTTAGGTTACGTTAAAGCACAATTTAGGTTACGTTAAAGCACAATTTAGGTTACGTTGAAGCACAATTTAGGTTACGTTGAAGCACAATTTAGGTTACGTTGAAGCACAATTTAGGTTACGTTGAAGCACAATTTAGGTTACGTTGAAGCACAAATTAGGTTACGTTGAGGCACAAATTAGGTTACGTTGAGGCACAAATTAGGTTACGTTGAGGCACAAATTAGGTTACGTTGAGGCACAAATTAGGTTACGTTGAGGCACAAATTAGGTTAGGTTGAGGCACAATATGGGTTAGGTTGAGGCACAAATTGGGTTAGGTTGAGGCACAATATGGGTTAGGTTGAGGCACAATATGGGTTAGGTTGAGGCACAATATGGGTTAGGTTGAGGCACAAATTGGGTTAGGTTGAGGCACAATATGGGTTAGGTTAAGGCACAATATGGGTTAGGTTAAGGCACAATATGGGTTAGGTTAAGGTACAATATGGGTTAGGTTAAGGTACAATATGGGTTAGGTTAAGGTACAATATGGGTTAGGTTAAGGTACAATATGGGTTAGGTTAAGGTACAATATGGGTTAGGTTAAGGCACAATATGGGTTAGGTTAAGGCACAACATGGGTTAGGTTAAGGCACAACATGGGTTAGGTTAAGGCACAACATGGGTTAGGTTAAGGCACAACATGGGTTAGGTTAAGGCACAACATGGGTTAGGTTAAGGCACAATATGGGTTAGGTTAAGGCACAATATGGGTTAGGTTAAGGCACAACATGGGTTAGGTTAAGGCACAATATGGGTTAGGTTAAGGCACAACATGGGTTAGGTTAAGGCACAACATGGGTTAGGTTAAGGTACAATATGGGTTAGGTTAAGGTACAATATGGGTTAGGTTAAGGTACAATATGGGTTAGGTTAAGGTACAATATGGGTTAGGTTAAGGTACAATATGGGTTAGGTTAAGGTACAATATGGGTTAGGTTAAGGTACAATATGGGTTAGGTTAAGGTACAATATGGGTTAGGTTAAGGTACAATATGGGTTAGGTTAAGGTACAATATGGGTTAGGTTAAGGCACAACATGGGTTAGGTTAAGGCACAACATGGGTTAGGTTAAGGCACAACATGGGTTAGGTTAAGGCACAACATGGGTTAGGTTAAGGCACAACATGGGTTAGGTTAAGGCACAACATGGGTTAGGTTAAGGCACAACATGGGTTAGGTTAAGGCACAACATGGGTTAGGTTAAGGCACAACATGGGTTAGGTTAAGGCACAACATGGGTTAGGTTAAGGTACAATATGGGTTAGGTTAAGGCACAACATGGGTTAGGTTAAGGCACAACATGGGTTAGGTTAAGGCACAACATGGGTTAGGTTAAGGCACAACATGGGTTAGGTTAAGGCACAACATGGGTTAGGTTAAGGCACAACATGGGTTAGGTTAAGGCACAACATAGGTTAGGTTAAGGCACAACATAGGTTAGGTTAAGGCACAACATAGGTTAGGTTAAGGCACAACATACGTTAGGTTAAGGCACAACGTAGGTTAGGTTAAGGCACAACGTAGGTTAGGTTAAGGCGCAATGTAGGTTAGGTTAAGGTACGATATAGCTGAGGTTAAGGTACAATATCGCTTAGGTTAAGGTACACATTGTTGTAGGGAAAGGTGTATTGGGGGGGGGGGGGCGGCAGGTTCGTTGATAGTGATTATCGTAAGTGCATGCCTGCGGGATCATCCGATTTGTCACGTCAGGATGCACTTGTGGCTCATGACAGGCGGCGCTCCGATTCCAAGGTTATGGCAGATGTGTGTCTTTCATTCCTGCCATTGTTTGTGTACTGTGACAGGAGGCAGTATTGTGATGTTGGGTGCACCCCTGTGTAGGACATGTGTGGGTGTTCGTGGCTTAACTGAGCAATG
>NW_026047443.1:82500-85000 GCF_023864345.2 Schistocerca serialis cubense
TAGCTGCGTCGATGAGGGACTGCAAGCCCCTCGGGGTCGCTGCAAACAGCAAGACGTCATCTGCAAAGGCCGCAGCGTTGACTCTGCGACCGAGGATCCGAGCTCCGATGTGGGAGGGCAGTTGGCCTAAAACGTAGTCCACCGCAAAGTTGAACAGGAGGGGGGAGAGGGGATCGCCCTGGCGAACGCCCCGTGCTGGCTGCACAGACACGCCCACGCCGGCGCCGTCCGCTATCACTGTCGTGCTGCCCTCGTAGCACCGCTCGACATACTCGACAAAGCAATCCGGCAGGCCATGCGCCTTCAGCACGGGGCGAAGGGCAGCATGATCTACCGAATCGAATGCCTTAGATACGTCGATCGATGCCACAAAGACAGAGCGGCAGGAGCGAACTGCGTCGGTGAGAGCAGTGTCCAAGATGAAGGTATTTTCCAACATCCCATCCCGAGGGATGAATGCCCGCTGACGTTCGTCCACAGCACAAGCGCGCATCAGGCGTGACGCGAGAACCTTGTGAAAGGTCCGCGCCAACACCGAGCAGACCGTAATGGGGCGAAAGTCAGCGGGGGATGTTGGTGCAGCCGT
This sequence comes from Schistocerca serialis cubense, assembly GCF_023864345.2. Classification (NCBI taxonomy): domain Eukaryota; kingdom Metazoa; phylum Arthropoda; class Insecta; order Orthoptera; family Acrididae; genus Schistocerca; species Schistocerca serialis. The sequence continues at coordinate 83,087 of NW_026047443.1, forward strand.
TTTCGGGAGAAGGGACGTCCGCGCGCGAAGCAGGCGTTCCGGAAGGGCGCGGGCCAGAAGGAAGAGATTCATCACTTTCACCAGGACTTCGTGCGGCAGGCGCCGCAACTCCGCTGGGGTAAGGCCGTCCGGCCCGGCTGCTGATCCCCTGGGCGGCAACGCGGCGGCGACCTCCTCATGTGTGACCGGCCCCCATATGCACTCGAGAGCGACAGGCTCTGAGTGCGGGAGGAGGCGGTCACGAATGAAGCCCGCGGTGGAGATGGGCTTCTTGGTGAAGAGGTCCGCCCAGAAGTCCAGCAGACCAGGGATGGCAGGTGGCGGCTGGAGCAGGGTGCCATCCAAGAGGCCGCGCACGCAACGCGCACGCGACCGTCGGAAGGCATCCTGCGTTCTCGCGTACTCCCAGCGGCGCCGCTTGCGCTTCTGCGTCGGCGGCGCGGCAGGCGGCCGCTTCGATGGTTGGCGCGGCCGCTGTGTCCTGGTGATCGATCTCTCCCCTCTGGACCCGACCGATGCAAGGGCATCCGGGAGCATGCCCAGGATGACATCGGGCGGCGTGCCCCGCCCCAGACCGATGACACGATCCAGGGCAGAGAAACGCTGGGCGGAAGCGGGTAGCCCCGCCAGATGCTCCCAGATGGCGGCGTCAGTCGGCCCCTCCGGCGGCGGCCCGGTGGTGTCGGCCGCGAAGTCCTCGGCTGCGTCGACGGGCGGCGCAGCGGCCTCGCCCGCGTCAGGCAGCGGGCTCGCCGCTCCCCGGCGGGACGCCGGCTCTTCCCCCCGACCGATCTCAAGCGCCTCCATGAATTGGCGGACAAGCTGCTTGTGGGCAGCTTGCCGCCGTCGGCACTTGATTGCCTCAAGCGTTCGGTCGGGGAACATCCTGATGAGCTCTTGATTTACAAAGAAGAACCGGGCGTCCCTCTCAAGGAACAGTTCGGCCTCTGCCTTGGCGAGCGACAGGACTTCTTCCTCCGTCCACCTCGCGCGATGCCTCTCCGTGACGATCTCCGCGTTGGCGGCCGCAAGGTGTTGGCGGCGGCGATGGACCCCGAGACCGTTTTTGGTGGTGAAGCTGCGGTGGCACTCACTACAGGCGTATACAGCTGCAAAAGTTACAAGATTTTCGGCACGGCCGGTTGGCCGGCTAGGTGCTGGGGGAGTTGGGGTGGCACCTTCAGCGGAAGGGCCACCACTTATTCTCTGGTTACTGCCCCCAACTAAAAAAAAGGGATAGTGCGAGGGGGGGCTGGTAACCCCCCCAAGCCCCTGGTGCGGTCTTCCACTCTGCTAAAAAATCAGCGGGCCCACGAGAAGGGGAGAAGACCGCAGGAGAGGAGAGGCTAAGAGGGCTAGGCCCATGTATTGCGCATCACTCTCCCTGTAACCATAACCCAAGGAAGGCACCTCGCAGCAGCAGCACGACTACATCAAGACCGCACTTCGAAAAGCCAAGTCCGGATGCAGCCGCACCGCCGCCACTTGGCCACCTTAAGAGAGTCATAGTTACTCCCGCCGTTTACCCGCGCTTGCTTGAATTTCTTCACGTTGACATTCAGAGCACTGGGCAGAAATCACATTGCGTCAACACCCGCTAGGGCCATCGCAATGCTTTGTTTTAATTAGACAGTCGGATTCCCCCAGTCCGTGCCAGTTCTGAGTTGATCGTTGAATGGCGGCCGAAGAGAATCCGCGCACCCGCGCGCCCCCGGAGGAGCACGCTAAGGCGGACGCGGCCTCGCAGCAAGGAAGATCCGTGGGAGGCCAAGGCACGGGACCGAGCTCGGATCCTGCACGCAGGTTGAAGCACCGGGGCGCGAACGCCGCGCAGGCGCGCGCATCCTGCACCGCCAGCCAGCACGAGGCCGACCAACGGCGAGAGCAGACCACGCCCGCGCTAAACGCCCGCAC
>NW_026047443.1:90000-95000 GCF_023864345.2 Schistocerca serialis cubense
TTGTACTGAGACATGCATGGCTTAATCTTTGAGACAAGCATATGACTACTGGCAGGATCAACCAGGGAGCTGCGTCAACTAGAGCTGAGCAGCCGGCCGCCCGGGAGTGTGTCCCGGGGGCCCGCGCGAACACGCAAGCGTCCGCTCAATTATTCTGCAAACAGGAGGAGGCTGAGCTCCCCTGCACAACACACCTCGAAACCCTCTCAGGTCCCGGCGGCGCGCAGCGCCGTCCTAAGTACTTGGTCGGGTTCGAGAGAGGCGCAATCGCCCGGAGTTAGGCGAGTAGACGCTTTAGGTGCGACCACCCGTGCTCCCAACTGAGCTTGCCGCTGCCGACAGAGGCCCGGGAGCGTGCTGTCGTGGCATTGCCGGCGGGAGACAACACGCGCCACCTACGGTGACCGGCAGCTCCAACGCCAGCGCCACAGAAGGACAAAAGCCCCACTTGGGTGCCGAAGCGAACTCTCCCAGCACAGCGCACGCGCCAACACGTCCGCACAGCTGCGATACAAACCACCTGCGAGAACCGCTGGGGCGACCGAGCAGCAGACGGCGTCGCGGCGCCGAGCGCCGGGCGGCGGCGCATCCTCAGCGCACACAGTCCTCAATCGGACCAGCACACTGCAGATGGCCACCGCGCTTCGCACCGGGCCCGCGAGGACCTACTTTGGCCGCAAGGCGCCGCGAGCAGGGGGCCCCGGCGCGCAGCTGCGCCGCCTGCCGCGTCCGTCGGCCGGCGCGCCTGCCACTGGCCGCCCCCACCAGCCGGCTGTAGCGCGTGCGCCCACGCACCGCGCTGCCAGCACGCCGGGCGGCCCCCCCTCACCGGCCGGGGACAGTCTCACCCAGCCACCGCCGCGTATCGCCTCACACCCAGATCCCCTTTCACGTTCGTGGGCATGGTGGGTATCCCTGAAACAACCAGTTAATAGCTCGACCGATCGTCGCCAACACTGATTCACCTCTAGCGAGAACAACCGCACCACAACGGGTTACCTGTTGTTCATTTGCGTAACGTCACCAGCAAACGTAGACGTCCATCGCCATTTGCAACGAGTATTGCATGCCTGTGTCAGGTGTCACAACACACTACGTCTGCCCACATAGACGCAACAACATGTGCACGCCTCGAGAACACGTGGAAGGTAGCCCCCGTACGTATGCGGTGTCCATTGCGCGAACGACTGTCAGCCGGCCTCTGCAGGATGTCGCAGATGTGGAACGCGGTGCAACATGCTATCACGGTGTGTGAGAAGAGACGACTACGTCCGAATACACGCTCCACTACATCAACAGACTGCTCATGCTGATCGCCATCGAGGGCGTCCGTTCCTCCCACACGTCTGAATGGCGTACCACACTGCAATCCAGCTCTTATAGGGAGACGACACGTAGCTGCGTGCACAATATTTGGACTGTATGGTCTGCCGTTGCTAGGCGCAGTCGTCGTACGGTCACACATGTGCCACGATGTATCATTCAGTACATACGGACCAATGTGCAGTACAGTTTGTGGGTTTTGCGTACATCGGCGGACAGGTGACAGGCCGTACCACAACGTAGGCTGAGTACGTCGGCATGCGAAGGGCATTGAACATGCAAACTTCTCAACGACCAGCTTGCGAAGGCAGGGGGGAAGGGGGGGGGGGGCATGTACGTCCTGCTGCTATCCACATTACAGTGTATAGCAGGAGCATGTGGAAAGTCAGCAACACCTGCAAGGTGTTTAACATGACGCGATACACAGGGGACCGGGCAGTGCGAATAGCGAACTATATTGCGAGGGTTGCGGTTAGGCAACACTACACTAATTTAACGAGTTGCATAACAATTACAGAGCAGGTTAAGGCGCAATATAGGTTAGGTTAAGGCACAACATGGGTTACGTTAAAGCACAACATGGGTTACGTTAAAGCACAACATGGGTTACGTTAAAGCACAACATGGGTTACGTTAAAGCACAATTTAGGTTACGTTAAAGCACAATTTAGGTTACGTTAAAGCACAATTTAGGTTACGTTGAAGCACAATTTAGGTTACGTTGAAGCACAATTTAGGTTACGTTGAAGCACAATTTAGGTTACGTTGAAGCACAAATTAGGTTACGTTGAGGCACAAATTAGGTTACGTTGAGGCACAAATTAGGTTACGTTGAGGCACAAATTAGGTTACGTTGAGGCACAAATTAGGTTACGTTGAGGCACAAATTAGGTTAGGTTGAGGCACAATATGGGTTAGGTTGAGGCACAAATTGGGTTAGGTTGAGGCACAATATGGGTTAGGTTGAGGCACAATATGGGTTAGGTTGAGGCACAATATGGGTTAGGTTGAGGCACAAATTGGGTTAGGTTGAGGCACAATATGGGTTAGGTTAAGGCACAATATGGGTTAGGTTAAGGCACAATATGGGTTAGGTTAAGGTACAATATGGGTTAGGTTAAGGTACAATATGGGTTAGGTTAAGGTACAATATGGGTTAGGTTAAGGTACAATATGGGTTAGGTTAAGGTACAATATGGGTTAGGTTAAGGCACAATATGGGTTAGGTTAAGGCACAACATGGGTTAGGTTAAGGCACAACATGGGTTAGGTTAAGGCACAACATGGGTTAGGTTAAGGCACAACATGGGTTAGGTTAAGGCACAACATGGGTTAGGTTAAGGCACAATATGGGTTAGGTTAAGGCACAATATGGGTTAGGTTAAGGCACAACATGGGTTAGGTTAAGGCACAATATGGGTTAGGTTAAGGCACAACATGGGTTAGGTTAAGGCACAACATGGGTTAGGTTAAGGTACAATATGGGTTAGGTTAAGGTACAATATGGGTTAGGTTAAGGTACAATATGGGTTAGGTTAAGGTACAATATGGGTTAGGTTAAGGTACAATATGGGTTAGGTTAAGGTACAATATGGGTTAGGTTAAGGTACAATATGGGTTAGGTTAAGGTACAATATGGGTTAGGTTAAGGTACAATATGGGTTAGGTTAAGGTACAATATGGGTTAGGTTAAGGCACAACATGGGTTAGGTTAAGGCACAACATGGGTTAGGTTAAGGCACAACATGGGTTAGGTTAAGGCACAACATGGGTTAGGTTAAGGCACAACATGGGTTAGGTTAAGGCACAACATGGGTTAGGTTAAGGCACAACATGGGTTAGGTTAAGGCACAACATGGGTTAGGTTAAGGTACAATATGGGTTAGGTTAAGGCACAACATGGGTTAGGTTAAGGCACAACATGGGTTAGGTTAAGGCACAACATGGGTTAGGTTAAGGCACAACATGGGTTAGGTTAAGGCACAACATGGGTTAGGTTAAGGCACAACATGGGTTAGGTTAAGGCACAACATAGGTTAGGTTAAGGCACAACATAGGTTAGGTTAAGGCACAACATAGGTTAGGTTAAGGCACAACATACGTTAGGTTAAGGCACAACGTAGGTTAGGTTAAGGCACAACGTAGGTTAGGTTAAGGCGCAATGTAGGTTAGGTTAAGGTACGATATAGCTGAGGTTAAGGTACAATATCGCTTAGGTTAAGGTACACATTGTTGTAGGGAAAGGTGTATTGGGGGGGGGGGGCGGCAGGTTCGTTGATAGTGATTATCGTAAGTGCATGCCTGCGGGATCATCCGATTTGTCACGTCAGGATGCACTTGTGGCTCATGACAGGCGGCGCTCCGATTCCAAGGTTATGGCAGATGTGTGTCTTTCATTCCTGCCATTGTTTGTGTACTGTGACAGGAGGCAGTATTGTGATGTTGGGTGCACCCCTGTGTAGGACATGTGTGGGTGTTCGTGGCTTAACTGAGCAATGGCGGATGTCGGAAGGGTGGGATATTCTGTTTTCTGGGTGGACCTCCCGGTCTGGTTATGATAGTGTGGATTGTGTAATGTGGCGGAGAGGATGCACCGGATGTTCTTCCATGCTGGTGGTTAGATATTGTGTGTGTGCCTGTTAGAGGCAGAGAGTAGTGTGTGATAGTGTCTGGCTGACGTGTGGTTCTCATTGTGTGCAGAGTCTTTCAGCATGTATAGGGACGGTTGTATATATTATCTGTATTCTGATGGCTCTGCATTTATTACTAATCAGTGCCGTGTATACGGTTACTCTGGTTCCAGTCGAAACTGTTCTATCTCTGTACATTAGTGACACTGCGGCTCCACTATGTTGCTGCCCCTGTCGGCCGTTTCCCCCAGTGTATGGCTAGTGATTATCAGCAATCAGTCTATTAGTCAATACCGGTAGTGTGACGACTTCAAATGTCCGGGATGGGGGAAGCTAAACCCTTCCCGTGGGTCAGGGCCTAGAAAGACTCTTCCCACGCAGGAGGCTCGGACTGTCGTTACTCTTCCGAGAAATATATTTGCCCAGCGTTTTTTGCGACTGCGAGTGCAACGCCAGGAGGCTCCGACTGTCGTTACTGTTCCGAGATATATATTTGCCCAACGTTTTTTGCGACTGCGAGTGCAACGCCCACGGGTACCGACATGGATGGGGCGCTTCCTAGCTGATCGCTCGGCATGGGAATCAGTACAGTGAGCAATGCGATCGCGTCTGTAGCTTGTACGTGGTACAGCTCGCAGCTCATGTATAGGGACAGCGGGAATGTCGCATATTGGACATAACTCTTCATGAAACGCAAGTTATAGGTGTGGATTGCACATTACGAGTGCGGGAAACTTCCGCCGTTCATCCGCTGGCGTTGCGAGTTTGGCCGTTGGGGTGGGGCACGAGCGGGTGCGGGTGGTGTGATTGCCGGTCCACGACGTCGTGCGGCAGAGGCACTGGCGTTTGGGTGCTGTGGTCGACAGAGGCTGCATGCTTTGTGGGTGGCGTCGAAAGATGGGCACTGTGGGCCCATCGATGTCTTAGTCGGCTTGGCGTCCCATAGATGGCGGTATCGTCGTTGCAGGAGCTCATGCTGAGGGAGACCTACAGATGGCGGTATGTTATGTGGTGCGCTCGACATGGCGGACGTAGTGTTGTCAGATT
>NW_026047443.1:102500-107500 GCF_023864345.2 Schistocerca serialis cubense
ACCACAGTTATCCAAGTAACGTGGGTACGATCTAAGGAACCATAACTGATTTAATGAGCCATTCGCGGTTTCACCTTAATGCGGCTTGTACTGAGACATGCATGGCTTAATCTTTGAGACAAGCATATGACTACTGGCAGGATCAACCAGGGAGCTGCGTCAACTAGAGCTGAGCAGCCGGCCGCCCGGGAGTGTGTCCCGGGGGCCCGCGCGAACACGCAAGCGTCCGCTCAATTATTCTGCAAACAGGAGGAGGCTGAGCTCCCCTGCACAACACACCTCGAAACCCTCTCAGGTCCCGGCGGCGCGCAGCGCCGTCCTAAGTACTTGGTCGGGTTCGAGAGAGGCGCAATCGCCCGGAGTTAGGCGAGTAGACGCTTTAGGTGCGACCACCCGTGCTCCCAACTGAGCTTGCCGCTGCCGACAGAGGCCCGGGAGCGTGCTGTCGTGGCATTGCCGGCGGGAGACAACACGCGCCACCTACGGTGACCGGCAGCTCCAACGCCAGCGCCACAGAAGGACAAAAGCCCCACTTGGGTGCCGAAGCGAACTCTCCCAGCACAGCGCACGCGCCAACACGTCCGCACAGCTGCGATACAAACCACCTGCGAGAACCGCTGGGGCGACCGAGCAGCAGACGGCGTCGCGGCGCCGAGCGCCGGGCGGCGGCGCATCCTCAGCGCACACAGTCCTCAATCGGACCAGCACACTGCAGATGGCCACCGCGCTTCGCACCGGGCCCGCGAGGACCTACTTTGGCCGCAAGGCGCCGCGAGCAGGGGGCCCCGGCGCGCAGCTGCGCCGCCTGCCGCGTCCGTCGGCCGGCGCGCCTGCCACTGGCCGCCCCCACCAGCCGGCTGTAGCGCGTGCGCCCACGCACCGCGCTGCCAGCACGCCGGGCGGCCCCCCCTCACCGGCCGGGGACAGTCTCACCCAGCCACCGCCGCGTATCGCCTCACACCCAGATCCCCTTTCACGTTCGTGGGCATGGTGGGTATCCCTGAAACAACCAGTTAATAGCTCGACCGATCGTCGCCAACACTGATTCACCTCTAGCGAGAACAACCGCACCACAACGGGTTACCTGTTGTTCATTTGCGTAACGTCACCAGCAAACGTAGACGTCCATCGCCATTTGCAACGAGTATTGCATGCCTGTGTCAGGTGTCACAACACACTACGTCTGCCCACATAGACGCAACAACATGTGCACGCCTCGAGAACACGTGGAAGGTAGCCCCCGTACGTATGCGGTGTCCATTGCGCGAACGACTGTCAGCCGGCCTCTGCAGGATGTCGCAGATGTGGAACGCGGTGCAACATGCTATCACGGTGTGTGAGAAGAGACGACTACGTCCGAATACACGCTCCACTACATCAACAGACTGCTCATGCTGATCGCCATCGAGGGCGTCCGTTCCTCCCACACGTCTGAATGGCGTACCACACTGCAATCCAGCTCTTATAGGGAGACGACACGTAGCTGCGTGCACAATATTTGGACTGTATGGTCTGCCGTTGCTAGGCGCAGTCGTCGTACGGTCACACATGTGCCACGATGTATCATTCAGTACATACGGACCAATGTGCAGTACAGTTTGTGGGTTTTGCGTACATCGGCGGACAGGTGACAGGCCGTACCACAACGTAGGCTGAGTACGTCGGCATGCGAAGGGCATTGAACATGCAAACTTCTCAACGACCAGCTTGCGAAGGCAGGGGGGAAGGGGGGGGGGGGGCATGTACGTCCTGCTGCTATCCACATTACAGTGTATAGCAGGAGCATGTGGAAAGTCAGCAACACCTGCAAGGTGTTTAACATGACGCGATACACAGGGGACCGGGCAGTGCGAATAGCGAACTATATTGCGAGGGTTGCGGTTAGGTAACACTACACTAATTTAACGAGTTGCATAACAATTACAGAGCAGGTTAAGGCGCAATATAGGTTAGGTTAAGGCACAACATGGGTTACGTTAAAGCACAACATGGGTTACGTTAAAGCACAACATGGGTTACGTTAAAGCACAACATGGGTTACGTTAAAGCACAATTTAGGTTACGTTAAAGCACGATTTAGGTTACGTTAAAGCACAATTTAGGTTACGTTGAAGCACAATTTAGGTTACGTTGAAGCACAATTTAGGTTACGTTGAAGCACAATTTAGGTTACGTTGAAGCACAATTTAGGTTACGTTGAAGCACAAATTAGGTTACGTTGAGGCACAAATTAGGTTACGTTGAGGCACAAATTAGGTTACGTTGAGGCACAAATTAGGTTACGTTGAGGCACAAATTAGGTTACGTTGAGGCACAAATTAGGTTAGGTTGAGGCACAATATGGGTTAGGTTGAGGCACAAATTGGGTTAGGTTGAGGCACAATATGGGTTAGGTTGAGGCACAATATGGGTAAGGTTGAGGCACAATATGGGTTAGGTTGAGGCACAAATTGGGTTAGGTTGAGGCACAATATGGGTTAGGTTAAGGCACAATATGGGTTAGGTTAAGGCACAATATGGGTTAGGTTAAGGTACAATATGGGTTAGGTTAAGGTACAATATGGGTTAGGTTAAGGTACAATATGGGTTAGGTTAAGGTACAATATGGGTTAGGTTAAGGCACAATATGGGTTAGGTTAAGGCACAACATGGGTTAGGTTAAGGCACAACATGGGTTAGGTTAAGGCACAACATGGGTTAGGTTAAGGCACAACATGGGTTAGGTTAAGGCACAACATGGGTTAGGTTAAGGCACAATATGGGTTAGGTTAAGGCACAATATGGGTTAGGTTAAGGCACAACATGGGTTAGGTCAAGGCACAATATGGGTTAGGTTAAGGCACAACATGGGTTAGGTTAAGGCACAACATGGGTTAGGTTAAGGTACAATATGGGTTAGGTTAAGGTACAATATGGGTTAGGTTAAGGTACAATATGGGTTAGGTTAAGGTACAATATGGGTTAGGTTAAGGTACAATATGGGTTAGGTTAAGGTACAATATGGGTTAGGTTAAGGTACAATATGGGTTAGGTTAAGGTACAATATGGGTTAGGTTAAGGTACAACATGGGTTAGGTTAAGGCACAACATGGGTTAGGTTAAGGCACAACATGGGTTAGGTTAAGGCACAACATGGGTTAGGTTAAGGCACAACATGGGTTAGGTTAAGGCACAACATGGGTTAGGTTAAGGCACAACATGGGTTAGGTTAAGGCACAACATGGGTTAGGTTAAGGCACAACATGGGTTAGGTTAAGGCACAACATGGGTTAGGTTAAGGTACAATATGGGTTAGGTTAAGGCACAACATGGGTTAGGTTAAGGCACAACATGGGTTAGGTTAAGGCACAACATGGGTTAGGTTAAGGCACAACATGGGTTAGGTTAAGGCACAACATGGGTTAGGTTAAGGCACAACATGGGTTAGGTTAAGGCACAACATAGGTTAGGTTAAGGCACAACATAGGTTAGGTTAAGGCACAACATAGGTTAGGTTAAGGCACAACATACGTTAGGTTAAGGCACAACGTAGGTTAGGTTAAGGCACAACGTAGGTTAGGTTAAGGCGCAATGTAGGTTAGGTTAAGGTACGATATAGCTGAGGTTAAGGTACAATATCGCTTAGGTTAAGGTACACATTGTTGTAGGGAAAGGTGTATTGGGGGGGGGGGGGCGGCAGGTTCGTTGATAGTGATTATCGTAAGTGCATGCCTGCGGGATCATCCGATTTGTCACGTCAGGATGCACTTGTGGCTCATGACAGGCGGCGCTCCGATTCCAAGGTTATGGCAGATGTGTGTCTTTCATTCCTGCCATTGTTTGTGTACTGTGACAGGAGGCAGTATTGTGATGTTGGGTGCACCCCTGTGTAGGACATGTGTGGGTGTTCGTGGCTTAACTGAGCAATGGCGGATGTCGGAAGGGTGGGATATTCTGTTTTCTGGGTGGACCTCCCGGTCTGGTTATGATAGTGTGGATTGTGTAATGTGGCGGAGAGGATGCACCGGATGTTCTTCCATGCTGGTGGTTAGATATTGTGTGTGTGCCTGTTAGAGGCAGAGAGTAGTGTGTGATAGTGTCTGGCTGACGTGTGGTTCTCATTGTGTGCAGAGTCTTTCAGCATGTATAGGGACGGTTGTATATATTATCTGTATTCTGATGGCTCTGCATTTATTACTAATCAGTGCCGTGTATACGGTTACTCTGGTTCCAGTCGAAACTGTTCTATCTCTGTACATTAGTGACACTGCGGCTCCACTATGTTGCTGCCCCTGTCGGCCGTTTCCCCCAGTGTATGGCTAGTGATTATCAGCAATCAGTCTATTAGTCAATACCGGTAGTGTGACGACTTCAAATGTCCGGGATGGGGGAAGCTAAACCCTTCCCGTGGGTCAGGGCCTAGAAAGACTCTTCCCACGCAGGAGGCTCGGACTGTCGTTACTCTTCCGAGAAATATATTTGCCCAGCGTTTTTTGCGACTGCGAGTGCAACGCCAGGAGGCTCCGACTGTCGTTACTGTTCCGAGATATATATTTGCCCAACGTTTTTTGCGACTGCGAGTGCAACGCCCACGGGTACCGACATGGATGGGGCGCTTCCTAGCTGATCGCTCGGCATGGGAATCAGTACAGTGAGCAATGCGATCGCGTCTGTAGCTTGTACGTGGTACAGCTCGCAGCTCATGTATAGGGACAGCGGGAATGTCGCATATTGGACATAACTCTTCATGAAACGCAAGTTATAGGTGTGGATTGCACATTACGAGTGCGGGAAACTTCCGCCGTTCATCCGCTGGCGTTGCGAGTTTGGCCGTTGGGGTGGGGCACGAGCGGGTGTGGGTGGTGTGATTGCCGGTCCACGACGTCGTGCGGCAGAGGCACTGGCGTTTGGGTGCTGTGGTCGACAGAGGCTGCATGCTTTGTGGGTGGCGTCGAAAGATGGGCACTGTGGGCCCATCGATGTCTTAGTCGGCTTGGCGTCCCATAGATGGCGGTATCGTC
>NW_026047443.1:117500-120000 GCF_023864345.2 Schistocerca serialis cubense
CTGCTGCTATCCACATTACAGTGTATAGCAGGAGCATGTGGAAAGTCAGCAACACCTGCAAGGTGTTTAACATGACGCGATACACAGGGGACCGGGCAGTGCGAATAGCGAACTATATTGCGAGGGTTGCGGTTAGGCAACACTACACTAATTTAACGAGTTGCATAACAATTACAGAGCAGGTTAAGGCGCAATATAGGTTAGGTTAAGGCACAACATGGGTTACGTTAAAGCACAACATGGGTTACGTTAAAGCACAACATGGGTTACGTTAAAGCACAACATGGGTTACGTTAAAGCACAATTTAGGTTACGTTAAAGCACAATTTAGGTTACGTTAAAGCACAATTTAGGTTACGTTGAAGCACAATTTAGGTTACGTTGAAGCACAATTTAGGTTACGTTGAAGCACAATTTAGGTTACGTTGAAGCACAATTTAGGTTACGTTGAAGCACAAATTAGGTTACGTTGAGGCACAAATTAGGTTACGTTGAGGCAAAAATTAGGTTACGTTGAGGCACAAATTAGGTTACGTTGAGGCACAAATTAGGTTACGTTGAGGCACAAATTAGGTTAGGTTGAGGCACAATATGGGTTAGGTTGAGGCACAAATTGGGTTAGGTTGAGGCACAATATGGGTTAGGTTGAGGCACAATATGGGTTAGGTTGAGGCACAATATGGGTTAGGTTGAGGCACAAATTGGGTTAGGTTGAGGCACAATATGGGTTAGGTTAAGGCACAATATGGGTTAGGTTAAGGCACAATATGGGTTAGGTTAAGGTACAATATGGGTTAGGTTAAGGTACAATATGGGTTAGGTTAAGGTACAATATGGGTTAGGTTAAGGTACAATATGGGTTAGGTTAAGGTACAATATGGGTTAGGTTAAGGCACAATATGGGTTAGGTTAAGGCACAACATGGGTTAGGTTAAGGCACAACATGGGTTAGGTTAAGGCACAACATGGGTTAGGTTAAGGCACAACATGGGTTAGGTTAAGGCACAACATGGGTTAGGTTAAGGCACAATATGGGTTAGGTTAAGGCACAATATGGGTTAGGTTAAGGCACAACATGGGTTAGGTTAAGGCACAATATGGGTTAGGTTAAGGCACAACATGGGTTAGGTTAAGGCACAACATGGGTTAGGTTAAGGTACAATATGGGTTAGGTTAAGGTACAACATGGGTTAGGTTAAGGTACAATATGGGTTAGGTTAAGGTACAATATGGGTTAGGTTAAGGTACAATATGGGTTAGGTTAAGGTACAATATGGGTTAGGTTAAGGTACAATATGGGTTAGGTTAAGGTACAATATGGGTTAGGTTAAGGTACAATATGGGTTAGGTTAAGGTACAATATGGGTTAGGTTAAGGCACAACATGGGTTAGGTTAAGGCACAACATGGGTTAGGTTAAGGCACAACATGGGTTAGGTTAAGGCACAACATGGGTTAGGTTAAGGCACAACATGGGTTAGGTTAAGGCACAACATGGGTTAGGTTAAGGCACAACATGGGTTAGGTTAAGGCACAACATGGGTTAGGTTAAGGCACAACATGGGTTAGGTTAAGGTACAATATGGGTTAGGTTAAGGCACAACATGGGTTAGGTTAAGGCACAACATGGGTTAGGTTAAGGCACAACATGGGTTAGGTTAAGGCACAACATGGGTTAGGTTAAGGCACAACATGGGTTAGGTTAAGGCACAACATGGGTTAGGTTAAGGCACAACATAGGTTAGGTTAAGGCACAACATAGGTTAGGTTAAGGCACAACATAGGTTAGGTTAAGGCACAACATACGTTAGGTTAAGGCACAACGTAGGTTAGGTTAAGGCACAACGTAGGTTAGGTTAAGGCGCAATGTAGGTTAGGTTAAGGTACGATATAGCTGAGGTTAAGGTACAATATCGCTTAGGTTAAGGTACACATTGTTGTAGGGAAAGGTGTAATGGGGGGGGGGGGCGGCAGGTTCGTTGATAGTGATTATCGTAAGTGCATGCCTGCGGGATCATCCGATTTGTCACGTCAGGATGCACTTGTGGCTCATGACAGGCGGCGCTCCGATTCCAAGGTTATGGCAGATGTGTGTCTTTCATTCCTGCCATTGTTTGTGTACTGTGACAGGAGGCAGTATTGTGATGTTGGGTGCACCCCTGTGTAGGACATGTGTGGGTGTTCGTGGCTTAACTGAGCAATGGCGGATGTCGGAAGGGTGGGATATTCTGTTTTCTGGGTGGACCTCCCGGTCTGGTTATGATAGTGTGGATTGTGTAATGTGGCGGAGAGGATGCACCGGATGTTCTTCCATGCTGGTGGTTAGATATTGTGTGTGTGCCTGTTAGAGGCAGAGAGTAGTGTGTGATAGTGTCTGGCTGACGTGTGGTTCTCATTGTGTGCAGAGTCTTTCAGCATGTATAGGGACGGTTGTATATATTATCTGTATTCTGATGGCTCTGCATTTATTACTAATCAGTGCCGTGTATACGGTTACTCTG
>NW_026047443.1:125000-127500 GCF_023864345.2 Schistocerca serialis cubense
GGGTCATCGCCAGATCCAGAAGAAAGGTGTTATGAAGCATCCCATCCTGAGGGATGAAAGCCCGCTGGCGACCGTCCAACACACAGTAGCGCATTAGGCGGCCAACCAGAACCTTGTGAAAGGCTCTGGTCAGCACCGAGCACACTGTGATCGGACGAAAGTCAGCAGGGGATGCTGCGGCGGTCTTCTTGGGCAGCAGGGTTGTTCTGGCCTGAAGGAGTCGGGATGGAAGGGAACGGGAAAGGAGGAGGAAATTAAGGATCTTGAGGAGAACTTCCCGGGGAAGGCGACGCAGTTGCGTCGGCGTGAGGCCGTCAGGACCTGCAGCAGAATTGCGAGGCGGGAGAGCAGCGGTGGCTTCTTCTGCAGAAATGGGAGCCCAGAGGTCGCGGAAGGGCACCCTCTTTGAGAATGGCAGCAGCTCATCGGACAGACCCTCCCCACGCGGAGGTCGAGATCTGACACGTGGTGGAGAGAAGAGGTCTGTCCAAAACTCAATCAGCCCTGGGATGGATGGTGGCTGATGCAAGAGTGTGCCATCAAGGAGTCCGTTGATACAGCGTGCTCCGTTCTTCTTGAAAGCACGCTGAACCACCGCATACTCCCATCTCCTGCGTGCACGCTTCCGCTCTGGGGGCTGTTGGGTCCGCACACTCGCAGCTTGGTGGACGGCTGGCTCCCTGCTGCCTACTTCGTCAAGAGCAGACAGCAACATAGCCTGGAGTGTTTCACGGCTAGTGGTGGGACCCAGAGCCACGAGATCATCAAGCGAGCGGAATCGGCGGTCTGATTGGGGGAGTTCTGCTACAAATGACCAGATGGCTAGGTCAACATCTTCCCCACAAGGTGGAGACTGTGGCAAAGAATGACTGACTGCAGGCTCGCTAGGAGGACCCTGAAGGCCGCGATCCATGCCAGCAAGCTCGGTGACAAACTTCGCCACCATGTCTTTGTAGGGCTGCGCTCTACGCTGACATTTAATTGATTCCAGCGTACGCTCGGGGAAGGCCTTTGCAAGCTCCTGGTTTAAAAATCTGCAACCCTGGGTGGCAAGAGTCGCTTCTGCATGGGCCAAACGCAGGAGCTCTTCCTGGGACCACCTGGCCTTCTTCCTCTCGGTCTTGATCTCAGCATTAGCAGCAGTCGGATGGGCGCGACGCCGATGGACACCAAGTCCGGTCTTGGTGGAGAAGGACCGCATACAATCAGGGCAGATGGCGGGGAGCAGCGCTCGACCCGCACCGGTTGGCTGGTTGGCTGGCTCATCAGCTGGCACAGGCGCTCCGGCGGGAGGCCTGGTACCACGTTCGCTTCTATTAGTTGCACCAGCTGTAACAAAGGCAGGGGGGGAGGTAACCCCCAAGCCCGAAAAGAGAGTCATAGTTACTCCCGCCGTTTACCCGCGCTTGCTTGAATTTCTTCACATTGACATTCAGAGCACTGGGCAGAAATCACATTGCGTCAACACCCGCTAGGGCCATCGCAATGCTTTGTTTTAATTAGACAGTCGGATTCCCCCAGTCCGTGCCAGTTCTGAGTTGATCGTTGAATGGCGGCCGAAGAGAATCCGCGCACCCGCGCGCCCCCGGAGGAGCACGCTAAGGCGGACGCGGCCTCGCAGCAAGGAAGATCCGTGGGAGGCCAAGGCACGGGACCGAGCTCGGATCCTGCACGCAGGTTGAAGCACCGGGGCGCGAACGCCGCGCAGGCGCGCGCATCCTGCACCGCCGGCCAGCACGAGGCCGACCAACGGCGAGAGCAGACCACGCCCGCGCTAAACGCCCGCACTTACCGGCACCCCTACGGCACTCACCTCGCCCAGGCCCGGCACGTTAGCGCTGACCCACTTCCCGACCAAGCCCGACACGCCCCGATCCTCAGAGCCAATCCTTATCCCGAAGTTACGGATCCAATTTGCCGACTTCCCTTACCTACATTATTCTATCGACTAGAGGCTCTTCACCTTGGAGACCTGCTGCGGATATGGGTACGAACCGGCGCGACACCTCCACGTGGCCCTCTCCCGGATTTTCAAGGTCCGAGGGGAAGATCGGGACACCGCCGCAACTGCGGTGCTCTTCGCGTTCCAAACCCTATCTCCCTGCTAGAGGATTCCAGGGAACTCGAACGCTCATGCAGAAAAGAAAACTCTTCCCCGATCTCCCGACGGCGTCTCCGGGTCCTTTTGGGTTACCCCGACGAGCATCTCTAAAAGAGGGGCCCGACTTGTATCGGTTCCGCTGCCGGGTTCCGGAATAGGAACCGGATTCCCTTTCGCCCAACGGGGGCCAGCACAAAGTGCATCATGCTATGACGGCCCCCATCAACATCGGATTTCTCCTAGGGCTTAGGATCGACTGACTCGTGTGCAACGGCTGTTCACACGAAACCCTTCTCCGCGTCAGCCCTCCAGGGCCTCGCTGGAGTATTTGCTACTACCACCAAGATCTGCACCGACGGCGGCTCCAGGCAGGCTCACGCCCAGACCCTTCTGCGCCCA
>NW_026047443.1:132500-135000 GCF_023864345.2 Schistocerca serialis cubense
TGCGCCGCCTGCCGCGTCCGTCGGCCGGCGCGCCTGCCACTGGCCGCCCCCACCAGCCGGCTGTAGCGCGTGCGCCCACGCACCGCGCTGCCAGCACGCCGGGCGGCCCCCCCTCACCGGCCGGGGACAGTCTCACCCAGCCACCGCCGCGTATCGCCTCACACCCAGATCCCCTTTCACGTTCGTGGGCATGGTGGGTATCCCTGAAACAACCAGTTAATAGCTCGACCGATCGTCGCCAACACTGATTCACCTCTAGCGAGAACAACCGCACCACAACGGGTTACCTGTTGTTCATTTGCGTAACGTCACCAGCAAACGTAGACGTCCATCGCCATTTGCAACGAGTATTGCATGCCTGTGTCAGGTGTCACAACACACTACGTCTGCCCACATAGACGCAACAACATGTGCACGCCTCGAGAACACGTGGAAGGTAGCCCCCGTACGTATGCGGTGTCCATTGCGCGAACGACTGTCAGCCGGCCTCTGCAGGATGTCGCAGATGTGGAACGCGGTGCAACATGCTATCACGGTGTGTGAGAAGAGACGACTACGTCCGAATACACGCTCCACTACATCAACAGACTGCTCATGCTGATCGCCATCGAGGGCGTCCGTTCCTCCCACACGTCTGAATGGCGTACCACACTGCAATCCAGCTCTTATAGGGAGACGACACGTAGCTGCGTGCACAATATTTGGACTGTATGGTCTGCCGTTGCTAGGCGCAGTCGTCGTACGGTCACACATGTGCCACGATGTATCATTCAGTACATACGGACCAATGTGCAGTACAGTTTGTGGGTTTTGCGTACATCGGCGGACAGGTGACAGGCCGTACCACAACGTAGGCTGAGTACGTCGGCATGCGAAGGGCATTGAACATGCAAACTTCTCAACGACCAGCTTGCGAAGGCAGGGGGGAAGGGGGGGGGGGGGCATGTACGTCCTGCTGCTATCCACATTACAGTGTATAGCAGGAGCATGTGGAAAGTCAGCAACACCTGCAAGGTGTTTAACATGACGCGATACACAGGGGACCGGGCAGTGCGAATAGCGAACTATATTGCGAGGGTTGCGGTTAGGCAACACTACACTAATTTAACGAGTTGCATAACAATTACAGAGCAGGTTAAGGCGCAATATAGGTTAGGTTAAGGCACAACATGGGTTACGTTAAAGCACAACATGGGTTACGTTAAAGCACAACATGGGTTACGTTAAAGCACAACATGGGTTACGTTAAAGCACAATTTAGGTTACGTTAAAGCACAATTTAGGTTACGTTAAAGCACAATTTAGGTTACGTTGAAGCACAATTTAGGTTACGTTGAAGCACAATTTAGGTTACGTTGAAGCACAATTTAGATTACGTTGAAGCACAATTTAGGTTACGTTGAAGCACAAATTAGGTTACGTTGAGGCACAAATTAGGTTACGTTGAGGCACAAATTAGGTTACGTTGAGGCACAAATTAGGTTACGTTGAGGCACAAATTAGGTTAGGTTGAGGCACAATATGGGTTAGGTTGAGGCACAAATTGGGTTAGGTTGAGGCACAATATGGGTTAGGTTGAGGCACAATATGGGTTAGGTTGAGGCACAATATGGGTTAGGTTGAGGCACAAATTGGGTTAGGTTGAGGCACAATATGGGTTAGGTTAAGGCACAATATGGGTTAGGTTAAGGCACAATATGGGTTAGGTTAAGGTACAATATGGGTTAGGTTAAGGTACAATATGGGTTAGGTTAAGGTACAATATGGGTTAGGTTAAGGTACAATATGGGTTAGGTTAAGGTACAATATGGGTTAGGTTAAGGCACAATATGGGTTAGGTTAAGGCACAACATGGGTTAGGTTAAGGCACAACATGGGTTAGGTTAAGGCACAACATGGGTTAGGTTAAGGCACAACATGGGTTAGGTTAAGGCACAACATGGGTTAGGTTAAGGCACAATATGGGTTAGGTTAAGGCACAATATGGGTTAGGTTAAGGCACAATATGGGTTAGGTTAAGGCACAACATGGGTTAGGTTAAGGCACAACATGGGTTAGGTTAAGGTACAATATGGGTTAGGTTAAGGTACAATATGGGTTAGGTTAAGGTACAATATGGGTTAGGTTAAGGTACAATATGGGTTAGGTTAAGGTACAATATGGGTTAGGTTAAGGTACAATATGGGTTAGGTTAAGGTACAATATGGGTTAGGTTAAGGTACAATATGGGTTAGGTTAAGGTACAATATGGGTTAGGTTAAGGTACAATATGGGTTAGGTTAAGGCACAACATGGGTTAGGTTAAGGCACAACATGGGTTAGGTTAAGGCACAACATGGGTTAGGTTAAGGCACAACATGGGTTAGGTTAAGGCACAACATGGGTTAGGTTAAGGCACAACATGGGTTAGGTTAAGGCACAACATGGGTTAGGTTAAGGCACAACATGGGTTAGGTTAAGGCACAACATGGGTTAGGTTAAGGCACAACATGGGTTAGGT
>NW_026047443.1:145000-147500 GCF_023864345.2 Schistocerca serialis cubense
ACAGTCCTCAATCGGACCAGCACACTGCAGATGGCCACCGCGCTTCGCACCGGGCCCGCGAGGACCTACTTTGGCCGCAAGGCGCCGCGAGCAGGGGGCCCCGGCGCGCAGCTGCGCCGCCTGCCGCGTCCGTCGGCCGGCGCGCCTGCCACTGGCCGCCCCCACCAGCCGGCTGTAGCGCGTGCGCCCACGCACCGCGCTGCCAGCACGCCGGGCGGCCCCCCCTCACCGGCCGGGGACAGTCTCACCCAGCCACCGCCGCGTATCGCCTCACACCCAGATCCCCTTTCACGTTCGTGGGCATGGTGGGTATCCCTGAAACAACCAGTTAATAGCTCGACCGATCGTCGCCAACACTGATTCACCTCTAGCGAGAACAACCGCACCACAACGGGTTACCTGTTGTTCATTTGCGTAACGTCACCAGCAAACGTAGACGTCCATCGCCATTTGCAACGAGTATTGCATGCCTGTGTCAGGTGTCACAACACACTACGTCTGCCCACATAGACGCAACAACATGTGCACGCCTCGAGAACACGTGGAAGGTAGCCCCCGTACGTATGCGGTGTCCATTGCGCGAACGACTGTCAGCCGGCCTCTGCAGGATGTCGCAGATGTGGAACGCGGTGCAACATGCTATCACGGTGTGTGAGAAGAGACGACTACGTCCGAATACACGCTCCACTACATCAACAGACTGCTCATGCTGATCGCCATCGAGGGCGTCCGTTCCTCCCACACGTCTGAATGGCGTACCACACTGCAATCCAGCTCTTATAGGGAGACGACACGTAGCTGCGTGCACAATATTTGGACTGTATGGTCTGCCGTTGCTAGGCGCAGTCGTCGTACGGTCACACATGTGCCACGATGTATCATTCAGTACATACGGACCAATGTGCAGTACAGTTTGTGGGTTTTGCGTACATCGGCGGACAGGTGACAGGCCGTACCACAACGTAGGCTGAGTACGTCGGCATGCGAAGGGCATTGAACATGCAAACTTCTCAACGACCAGCTTGCGAAGGCAGGGGGGAAGGGGGGGGGGGCATGTACGTCCTGCTGCTATCCACATTACAGTGTATAGCAGGAGCATGTGGAAAGTCAGCAACACCTGCAAGGTGTTTAACATGACGCGATACACAGGGGACCGGGCAGTGCGAATAGCGAACTATATTGCGAGGGTTGCGGTTAGGCAACACTACACTAATTTAACGAGTTGCATAACAATTACAGAGCAGGTTAAGGCGCAATATAGGTTAGGTTAAGGCACAACATGGGTTACGTTAAAGCACAACATGGGTTACGTTAAAGCACAACATGGGTTACGTTAAAGCACAACATGGGTTACGTTAAAGCACAATTTAGGTTACGTTAAAGCACAATTTAGGTTACGTTAAAGCACAATTTAGGTTACGTTGAAGCACAATTTAGGTTACGTTGAAGCACAATTTAGGTTACGTTGAAGCACAATTTAGGTTACGTTGAAGCACAATTTAGGTTACGTTGAAGCACAAATTAGGTTACGTTGAGGCACAAATTAGGTTACGTTGAGGCACAAATTAGGTTACGTTGAGGCACAAATTAGGTTACGTTGAGGCACAAATTAGGTTACGTTGAGGCACAATATGGGTTAGGTTGAGGCACAAATTGGGTTAGGTTGAGGCACAATATGGGTTAGGTTGAGGCACAATATGGGTTAGGTTGAGGCACAATATGGGTTAGGTTGAGGCACAAATTGGGTTAGGTTGAGGCACAATATGGGTTAGGTTAAGGCACAATATGGGTTAGGTTAAGGCACAATATGGGTTAGGTTAAGGTACAATATGGGTTAGGTTAAGGTACAATATGGGTTAGGTTAAGGTACAATATGGGTTAGGTTAAGGTACAATATGGGTTAGGTTAAGGCACAATATGGGTTAGGTTAAGGCACAACATGGGTTAGGTTAAGGCACAACATGGGTTAGGTTAAGGCACAACATGGGTTAGGTTAAGGCACAACATGGGTTAGGTTAAGGCACAATATGGGTTAGGTTAAGGCACAATATGGGTTAGGTTAAGGTACAATATGGGTTAGGTTAAGGTACAATATGGGTTAGGTTAAGGTACAATATGGGTTAGGTTAAGGCACAACATGGGTTAGGTTAAGGCACAACATGGGTTAGGTTAAGGCACAACATGGGTTAGGTTAAGGCACAACATGGGTTAGGTTAAGGCACAACATGGGTTAGGTTAAGGCACAATATGGGTTAGGTTAAGGCACAATATGGGTTAGGTTAAGGCACAACATGGGTTAGGTTAAGGCACAATATGGGTTAGGTTAAGGCACAACATGGGTTAGGTTAAGGCACAACATGGGTTAGGTTTAGGTACAATATGGGTTAGGTTAAGGTACAATATGGGTTAGGTTAAGGTACAATATGGGTTAGGTTAAGGTACAATATGGGTTAGGTTAAGGTACAATATGGGTTAGGTTAAGGTACAATATGGGTTAGGT
>NW_026047443.1:157500-160000 GCF_023864345.2 Schistocerca serialis cubense
CCCAACTGAGCTTGCCGCTGCCGACAGAGGCCCGGGAGCGTGCTGTCGTGGCATTGCCGGCGGGAGACAACACGCGCCACCTACGGTGACCGGCAGCTCCAACGCCAGCGCCACAGAAGGACAAAAGCCCCACTTGGGTGCCGAAGCGAACTCTCCCAGCACAGCGCACGCGCCAACACGTCCGCACAGCTGCGATACAAACCACCTGCGAGAACCGCTGGGGCGACCGAGCAGCAGACGGCGTCGCGGCGCCGAGCGCCGGGCGGCGGCGCATCCTCAGCGCACACAGTCCTCAATCGGACCAGCACACTGCAGATGGCCACCGCGCTTCGCACCGGGCCCGCGAGGACCTACTTTGGCCGCAAGGCGCCGCGAGCAGGGGGCCCCGGCGCGCAGCTGCGCCGCCTGCCGCGTCCGTCGGCCGGCGCGCCTGCCACTGGCCGCCCCCACCAGCCGGCTGTAGCGCGTGCGCCCACGCACCGCGCTGCCAGCACGCCGGGCGGCCCCCCCTCACCGGCCGGGGACAGTCTCACCCAGCCACCGCCGCGTATCGCCTCACACCCAGATCCCCTTTCACGTTCGTGGGCATGGTGGGTATCCCTGAAACAACCAGTTAATAGCTCGACCGATCGTCGCCAACACTGATTCACCTCTAGCGAGAACAACCGCACCACAACGGGTTACCTGTTGTTCATTTGCGTAACGTCACCAGCAAACGTAGACGTCCATCGCCATTTGCAACGAGTATTGCATGCCTGTGTCAGGTGTCACAACACACTACGTCTGCCCACATAGACGCAACAACATGTGCACGCCTCGAGAACACGTGGAAGGTAGCCCCCGTACGTATGCGGTGTCCATTGCGCGAACGACTGTCAGCCGGCCTCTGCAGGATGTCGCAGATGTGGAACGCGGTGCAACATGCTATCACGGTGTGTGAGAAGAGACGACTACGTCCGAATACACGCTCCACTACATCAACAGACTGCTCATGCTGATCGCCATCGAGGGCGTCCGTTCCTCCCACACGTCTGAATGGCGTACCACACTGCAATCCAGCTCTTATAGGGAGACGACACGTAGCTGCGTGCACAATATTTGGACTGTATGGTCTGCCGTTGCTAGGCGCAGTCGTCGTACGGTCACACATGTGCCACGATGTATCATTCAGTACATACGGACCAATGTGCAGTACAGTTTGTGGGTTTTGCGTACATCGGCGGACAGGTGACAGGCCGTACCACAACGTAGGCTGAGTACGTCGGCATGCGAAGGGCATTGAACATGCAAACTTCTCAACGACCAGCTTGCGAAGGCAGGGGGGAAGGGGGGGGGGGCATGTACGTCCTGCTGCTATCCACATTACAGTGTATAGCAGGAGCATGTGGAAAGTCAGCAACACCTGCAAGGTGTTTAACATGACGCGATACACAGGGGACCGGGCAGTGCGAATAGCGAACTATATTGCGAGGGTTGCGGTTAGGCAACACTACACTAATTTAACGAGTTGCATAACAATTACAGAGCAGGTTAAGGCGCAATATAGGTTAGGTTAAGGCACAACATGGGTTACGTTAAAGCACAACATGGGTTACGTTAAAGCACAACATGGGTTACGTTAAAGCACAACATGGGTTACGTTAAAGCACAATTTAGGTTACGTTAAAGCACAATTTAGGTTACGTTAAAGCACAATTTAGGTTACGTTGAAGCACAATTTAGGTTACGTTGAAGCACAATTTAGGTTACGTTGAAGCACAATTTAGGTTACGTTGAAGCACAATTTAGGTTACGTTGAAGCACAAATTAGGTTACGTTGAGGCACAAATTAGGTTACGTTGAGGCACAAATTAGGTTACGTTGAGGCACAAATTAGGTTACGTTGAGGCACAAATTAGGTTACGTTGAGGCACAATATGGGTTAGGTTGAGGCACAAATTGGGTTAGGTTGAGGCACAATATGGGTTAGGTTGAGGCACAATATGGGTTAGGTTGAGGCACAATATGGGTTAGGTTGAGGCACAAATTGGGTTAGGTTGAGGCACAATATGGGTTAGGTTAAGGCACAATATGGGTTAGGTTAAGGCACAATATGGGTTAGGTTAAGGTACAATATGGGTTAGGTTAAGGTACAATATGGGTTAGGTTAAGGTACAATATGGGTTAGGTTAAGGTACAATATGGGTTAGGTTAAGGTACAATATGGGTTAGGTTAAGGCACAATATGGGTTAGGTTAAGGCACAACATGGGTTAGGTTAAGGCACAACATGGGTTAGGTTAAGGCACAACATGGGTTAGGTTATGGCACAACATGGGTTAGGTTAAGGCACAATATGGGTTAGGTTAAGGCACAATATGGGTTAGGTTAAGGCACAACATGGGTTAGGTTAAGGCACAATATGGGTTAGGTTAAGGCACAACATGGGTTAGGTTAAGGCACAACATGGGTTAGGTTAAGGTACAATATGGGTTAGGTTAAGGTACAATATGGGTTAGGTT
>NW_026047443.1:165000-170000 GCF_023864345.2 Schistocerca serialis cubense
GGCATCGTGTCGAGCAATGCGAGCCCCGTCGCTTCTCCAGCACTGTTGAATGACATGGTTGGCAGTCTCCGTGGCATTGCAGCCAGCGCGGCAACTGGTGTCACCTTCCCTCCCACGTAGCAGCCGTGCCCGAGTTGGTAAGGCATTAATCCGGACACGCAGGCATGAGATGTAGTCGCGGCCGGTTACGAACTGCCGCGTATTGGAGACCCAGCAGTGCTGCCCTGGTGTTCGGGCAGACTCGTGTAGCGCAGCGCCGTCGACCGACGAGTGCAGGCGGTCGGCCCAACACCGGCCCAACTGGTAACTGGACTTTATAACTTCCCCCTGCCATTGCAGGGCGTGGTCCAGTTGGTGAATTTCTCGCTGGATTAAGTCCTGGGAAGAATCGTCCACTGCCGCACCCAGTCCTTGCATCTTCGCCAATCTTCTCCTGCGAAGAAGAGGGCCCAGCCAGCGGGCTGCAGGCACCCCCAAGCCCCCATGAGAGATGGGGGCGTGGAAGTAACCGACCGGCGTATCTGCTGGCAGGTGCAGCCAAGATCGAAGGGCTGCACGAACACAGACGTCAAGGGAAGAGAGGGCCCCAAGACGAGTCCTCCCCAGGGCGAGGCCATGGAAAATACCCGGGAGGATGACAGAACGAAGGGCAAAAAGCCGCTGCTGAGGTTTGAGTGGTGCACGCTTGATGATGTCCAACTGCTTCTCGACCTCCCGCCGGGGATGAAAAAGACTGCGTCCGCACGTGGAAAATTGCAGGCCTAGATACTTGAAAGTATCTCCCATCGCCAGTGCTGGGATGTTGTTCCCCCCAGCACGAAAGATGACAGTCTCGTCGACCTTGGTTTTCTTCTCCCGGCCTGATGAGACAAGGGCGAGAGAAAAACACTTCCGTGGGTTGACCTCGAGCCCGAGATCCCCCAGGGCCGACGTGGCGATGGTGAGAAGTTCCTGCAATCCATCACGAGTCTCGGCGAACAGCAGGAGGTCATCAGCGAATGCAGCCGCATTTATCCGCCGTCCAAGAATGCGTGCACCAATATGAGCAGGCAGACGAGACAAGAGAATGTCAATGGACATGTTGAAGAGAATAGGAGACAGCGGGTCACCCTGCCGAACACCCCTCGAAGGCCGCACTAGATCTGACGACTTCCCATCCGCGCAGATAACCGTCGACCCTGCCCCATAGCATCCCTGGATGTAGTCAACGAACTCGACCGGCAGACCATGGGCCCTTAGCACAGGACCAAGGGCACCATGGGCAAGCGAGTCGAAGGCCTTTGACACATCCAGAGATGCCAAGTACAGCGAGCCGGCAGCTCGGCACGCCTGGGTCATCGCCAGATCGAGAAGAAAGGTGTTATGAAGCATCCCATCCTGAGGGATGAAAGCCCGCTGGCGACCGTCCAACACACAGTAGCGCATCAGGCGGCCAACCAGAACCTTGTGAAAGGCTCTGGTCAGCACCGAGCACACTGTGATCGGACGAAAGTCAGCAGGGGATGCTGCGGCGGTCTTCTTGGGCAGCAGGGTTGTTCTGGCCTGAAGGAGTCGGGATGGAAGAGAACGGGAAAGGAGGAGGAAATTAAGAATCTTGAGGAGAACCTCCCGGGGAAGGCGACGCAGTTGCGTCGGCGTGAGGCCGTCAGGACCTGCAGCAGAATTGCGAGGCGGGAGAGCAGCGGTGGCTTCTTCTGCAGAAATGGGAGCCCAGAGGTCACGGAAGGGCACCCTCTTCGAGAATGGCAGCAGCTCATCGGACAGACCCTCCCCACGCGGAGGTCGAGACCTGACACGTGGTGGAGAGAAGAGGTCTGTCCAAAACTCAATCAGCCCTGGGATGGATGGTGGCTGATGCAAGAGTGTGCCATCAAGAAATCCGTTGATACAGCGTGCTCCGTTCTTCTTGAAAGCACGCTGAACCACCGCATACTCCCATCTCCTGCGTGCACGCTTCCGCTCTGGGGGCTGTTGGGTCCGCACACTCGCAGCTTGGTGGACGGCTGGCTCCCTGCTGCCTACTTCGTCAAGAGCAGACAGCAACATAGCCTGGATTGCTTCACGGCTAGTGGTGGGACCCAGAGCCACGAGATCATCAAGCGAGCGGAATCGGCGGTCTGATTGGGGGAGTTCTGCTACAAATGACCATATGGCTAGGTCAACATCTTCCCCACAAGGTGGAGACTGTGGCAAAGAATGACTGACTGCAGGCTCGCTAGGAGGACCCCGAAGGCCGCGATCCATGCCAGCAAGCTCGGTGACAAACTTCGCCACCATGTCTTTGTAGGGCTGCGCTCTACGCTGACATTTAACTGACTCCAGCGTACGCTCGGGGAAGGCCTTTGCAAGCTCCTGGTTTAAAAATCTGCAACCCTGGGTGGCAAGAGTCGCTTCTGCATGGGCCAGACGCAGGAGCTCTTCCTGGGACCACCTGGCCTTCTTCCTCTCGGTCTTGATCTCAGCATTAGCAGCAGTCGGATGGGCGCGACGCCGATGGACACCAAGTCCGGTCTTGGTGGAGAAGGACCGCATACAATCAGGGCAGATGGCGGGGAGCAGCGCTCGACCCGCACCGGTTGGCTGGTTGGCTGGCTCATCAGCTGGCACAGGCGCTCCAGCGGGAGGCCTGGTACCACGTTCGCTTCTATTAGTTGCACCAGCTGTAACAAAGGCAGGGGGGGAGGTAACCCCCAAGCCCGAAGTCATAGTTAGAGATAGAGTAGTAGTCTTAAGAGAGTCATAGTTACTCCCGCCGTTTACCCGCGCTTGCTTGAATTTCTTCACGTTGACATTCAGAGCACTGGGCAGAAATCACATTGCGTCAACACCCGCTAGGGCCATCGCAATGCTTTGTTTTAATTAGACAGTCGGATTCCCCCAGTCCGTGCCAGTTCTGAGTTGATCGTTGAATGGCGGCCGAAGAGAATCCGCGCACCCGCGCGCCCCCGGAGGAGCACGCTAAGGCGGACGCGGCCTCGCAGCAAGGAAGATCCGTGGGAGGCCAAGGCACGGGACCGAGCTCGGATCCTGCACGCAGGTTGAAGCACCGGGGCGCGAACGCCGCGCAGGCGCGCGCATCCTGCACCGCCGGCCAGCACGAGGCCGACCAACGGCGAGAGCAGACCACGCCCGCGCTAAACGCCCGCACTTACCAGCACCCCTACGGCACTCACCTCGCCCAGGCCCGGCACGTTAGCGCTGACCCACTTCCCGACCAAGCCCGACACGCCCCGATCCTCAGAGCCAATCCTTATCCCGAAGTTACGGATCCAATTTGCCGACTTCCCTTACCTACATTATTCTATCGACTAGAGGCTCTTCACCTTGGAGACCTGCTGCGGATATGGGTACGAACCGGCGCGACACCTCCACGTGGCCCTCTCCCGGATTTTCAAGGTCCGAGGGGAAGATCGGGACACCGCCGCAACTGCGGTGCTCTTCGCGTTCCAAACCCTATCTCCCTGCTAGAGGATTCCAGGGAACTCGAACGCTCATGCAGAAAAGAAAACTCTTCCCCGATCTCCCGACGGCGTCTCCGGGTCCTTTTGGGTTACCCCGACGAGCATCTCTAAAAGAGGGGCCCGACTTGTATCGGTTCCGCTGCCGGGTTCCGGAATAGGAACCGGATTCCCTTTCGCCCAACGGGGGCCAGCACAAAGTGCATCATGCTATGACGGCCCCCATCAACATCGGATTTCTCCTAGGGCTTAGGATCGACTGACTCGTGTGCAACGGCTGTTCACACGAAACCCTTCTCCGCGTCAGCCCTCCAGGGCCTCGCTGGAGTATTTGCTACTACCACCAAGATCTGCACCGACGGCGGCTCCAGGCAGGCTCACGCCCAGACCCTTCTGCGCCCACCGCCGCGACCCTCCTACTCGTCAGGGCTTCGCGGCCGGCCGCAAGGACCGGCCATGACTGCCAGACTGACGGCCGAGTATAGGCACGACGCTTCAGCGCCATCCATTTTCAGGGCTAGTTGCTTCGGCAGGTGAGTTGTTACACACTCCTTAGCGGATTCCGACTTCCATGGCCACCGTCCTGCTGTCTTAAGCAACCAACGCCTTTCATGGTTTCCCATGAGCGTCGATTCGGGCGCCTTAACTCGGCGTTTGGTTCATCCCACAGCGCCAGTTCTGCTTACCAAAAGTGGCCCACTTGGCACTCCGATCCGAGTCGTTTGCTCGCGGCTTCAGCATATCAAGCAAGCCGGAGATCTCACCCATTTAAAGTTTGAGAATAGGTTGAGGTCGTTTCGGCCCCAAGGCCTCTAATCATTCGCTTTACCGGATGAGACTCGTACGAGCACCAGCTATCCTGAGGGAAACTTCGGAGGGAACCAGCTACTAGATGGTTCGATTAGTCTTTCGCCCCTATACCCAGCTCCGACGATCGATTTGCACGTCAGAATCGCTACGGACCTCCATCAGGGTTTCCCCTGACTTCGTCCTGGCCAGGCATAGTTCACCATCTTTCGGGTCCCAACGTGTACGCTCTAGGTGCGCCTCACCTCGCAATGAGGACGAGACGCCCCGGGAGTGCGGAGGCCGCCGCCCCGTGAAGGGCGGGGAAGCCCCATCCTCCCTCGGCCCGCGCAAGGCGAGACCTTCACTTTCATTACGCCTTTAGGTTTCGTACAGCCCAATGACTCGCGCACATGTTAGACTCCTTGGTCCGTGTTTCAAGACGGGTCGTGAAATTGTCCAAAGCTGAAGCGCCGCTGACGGGAGCGATTATTCCGCCCGAGAGCATCCCGAGCCAACAGCGGCGCGGGTCCGGGGCCGGGCCAGGTAGGTCCGTCATCCGGGAAGAACCGCGCGCGCTTGCCGGGAGCCCGAGCGCCCAAAGGGGCGAATCGACTCCTCCAGATATACCGCCGGGCAGCCAGCCAGGACACCGGGGCTCTGCCCAACAGACGCGAACCGAGGCCCGCGGAAGGACAGGCTGCGCACCCGGGCCGTAGGCCGGCACCCAGCGGGTCGCGACGTCCTACTAGGGGA
>NW_026047443.1:172500-177500 GCF_023864345.2 Schistocerca serialis cubense
CGTCCCACGATACATGCCAGTTAAACACCGACGGGCGGTGAACCAACAGCGTGGGACACAAATCCAACTACGAGCTTTTTAACCGCAACAACTTTAATATACGCTATTGGAGCTGGAATTACCGCGGCTGCTGGCACCAGACTTGCCCTCCAATAGATACTCGTTAAAGGATTTAAAGTGTACTCATTCCGATTACGGGGCCTCGGATGAGTCCCGTATCGTTATTTTTCGTCACTACCTCCCCGTGCCGGGAGTGGGTAATTTGCGCGCCTGCTGCCTTCCTTGGATGTGGTAGCCGTTTCTCAGGCTCCCTCTCCGGAATCGAACCCTGATTCCCCGTTACCCGTTACAACCATGGTAGGCGCAGAACCTACCATCGACAGTTGATAAGGCAGACATTTGAAAGATGCGTCGCCGGTACGAGGACCGTGCGATCAGCCCAAAGTTATTCAGAGTCACCAAGGCAAACGGACCGGACGAGCCGACCGATTGGTTTTGATCTAATAAAAGCGTCCCTTCCATCTCTGGTCGGGACTCTGTTTGCATGTATTAGCTCTAGAATTACCACAGTTATCCAAGTAACGTGGGTACGATCTAAGGAACCATAACTGATTTAATGAGCCATTCGCGGTTTCACCTTAATGCGGCTTGTACTGAGACATGCATGGCTTAATCTTTGAGACAAGCATATGACTACTGGCAGGATCAACCAGGGAGCTGCGTCAACTAGAGCTGAGCAGCCGGCCGCCCGGGAGTGTGTCCCGGGGGCCCGCGCGAACACGCAAGCGTCCGCTCAATTATTCTGCAAACAGGAGGAGGCTGAGCTCCCCTGCACAACACACCTCGAAACCCTCTCAGGTCCCGGCGGCGCGCAGCGCCGTCCTAAGTACTTGGTCGGGTTCGAGAGAGGCGCAATCGCCCGGAGTTAGGCGAGTAGACGCTTTAGGTGCGACCACCCGTGCTCCCAACTGAGCTTGCCGCTGCCGACAGAGGCCCGGGAGCGTGCTGTCGTGGCATTGCCGGCGGGAGACAACACGCGCCACCTACGGTGACCGGCAGCTCCAACGCCAGCGCCACAGAAGGACAAAAGCCCCACTTGGGTGCCGAAGCGAACTCTCCCAGCACAGCGCACGCGCCAACACGTCCGCACAGCTGCGATACAAACCACCTGCGAGAACCGCTGGGGCGACCGAGCAGCAGACGGCGTCGCGGCGCCGAGCGCCGGGCGGCGGCGCATCCTCAGCGCACACAGTCCTCAATCGGACCAGCACACTGCAGATGGCCACCGCGCTTCGCACCGGGCCCGCGAGGACCTACTTTGGCCGCAAGGCGCCGCGAGCAGGGGGCCCCGGCGCGCAGCTGCGCCGCCTGCCGCGTCCGTCGGCCGGCGCGCCTGCCACTGGCCGCCCCCACCAGCCGGCTGTAGCGCGTGCGCCCACGCACCGCGCTGCCAGCACGCCGGGCGGCCCCCCCTCACCGGCCGGGGACAGTCTCACCCAGCCACCGCCGCGTATCGCCTCACACCCAGATCCCCTTTCACGTTCGTGGGCATGGTGGGTATCCCTGAAACAACCAGTTAATAGCTCGACCGATCGTCGCCAACACTGATTCACCTCTAGCGAGAACAACCGCACCACAACGGGTTACCTGTTGTTCATTTGCGTAACGTCACCAGCAAACGTAGACGTCCATCGCCATTTGCAACGAGTATTGCATGCCTGTGTCAGGTGTCACAACACACTACGTCTGCCCACATAGACGCAACAACATGTGCACGCCTCGAGAACACGTGGAAGGTAGCCCCCGTACGTATGCGGTGTCCATTGCGCGAACGACTGTCAGCCGGCCTCTGCAGGATGTCGCAGATGTGGAACGCGGTGCAACATGCTATCACGGTGTGTGAGAAGAGACGACTACGTCCGAATACACGCTCCACTACATCAACAGACTGCTCATGCTGATCGCCATCGAGGGCGTCCGTTCCTCCCACACGTCTGAATGGCGTACCACACTGCAATCCAGCTCTTATAGGGAGACGACACGTAGCTGCGTGCACAATATTTGGACTGTATGGTCTGCCGTTGCTAGGCGCAGTCGTCGTACGGTCACACATGTGCCACGATGTATCATTCAGTACATACGGACCAATGTGCAGTACAGTTTGTGGGTTTTGCGTACATCGGCGGACAGGTGACAGGCCGTACCACAACGTAGGCTGAGTACGTCGGCATGCGAAGGGCATTGAACATGCAAACTTCTCAACGACCAGCTTGCGAAGGCAGGGGGGAAGGGGGGGGGGGCATGTACGTCCTGCTGCTATCCACATTACAGTGTATAGCAGGAGCATGTGGAAAGTCAGCAACACCTGCAAGGTGTTTAACATGACGCGATACACAGGGGACCGGGCAGTGCGAATAGCGAACTATATTGCGAGGGTTGCGGTTAGGCAACACTACACTAATTTAACGAGTTGCATAACAATTACAGAGCAGGTTAAGGCGCAATATAGGTTAGGTTAAGGCACAACATGGGTTACGTTAAAGCACAACATGGGTTACGTTAAAGCACAACATGGGTTACGTTAAAGCACAACATGGGTTACGTTAAAGCACAATTTAGGTTACGTTAAAGCACAATTTAGGTTACGTTGAAGCACAATTTAGGTTACGTTGAAGCACAATTTAGGTTACGTTGAAGCACAATTTAGGTTACGTTGAAGCACAATTTAGGTTACGTTGAAGCACAATTTAGGTTACGTTGAAGCACAAATTAGGTTACGTTGAGGCACAAATTAGGTTACGTTGAGGCACAAATTAGGTTACGTTGAGGCACAAATTAGGTTACGTTGAGGCACAAATTAGGTTACGTTGAGGCACAATATGGGTTAGGTTGAGGCACAATATGGGTTAGGTTGAGGCACAATATGGGTTAGGTTGAGGCACAATATGGGTTAGGTTGAGGCACAATATGGGTTAGGTTGAGGCACAAATTGGGTTAGGTTGAGGCACAATATGGGTTAGGTTAAGGCACAATATGGGTTAGGTTAAGGCACAATATGGGTTAGGTTAAGGTACAATATGGGTTAGGTTAAGGTACAATATGGGTTAGGTTAAGGTACAATATGGGTTAGGTTAAGGTACAATATGGGTTAGGTTAAGGTACAATATGGGTTAGGTTAAGGCACAATATGGGTTAGGTTAAGGCACAACATGGGTTAGGTTAAGGCACAACATGGGTTAGGTTAAGGCACAACATGGGTTAGGTTAAGGCACAACATGGGTTAGGTTAAGGCACAACATGGGTTAGGTTAAGGCACAATATGGGTTAGGTTAAGGCACAATATGGGTTAGGTTAAGGCACAACATGGGTTAGGTTAAGGCACAATATGGGTTAGGTTAAGGCACAACATGGGTTAGGTTAAGGCACAACATGGGTTAGGTTAAGGTACAATATGGGTTAGGTTAAGGTACAATATGGGTTAGGTTAAGGTACAATATGGGTTAGGTTAAGGTACAATATGGGTTAGGTTAAGGTACAATATGGGTTAGGTTAAGGTACAATATGGGTTAGGTTAAGGTACAATATGGGTTAGGTTAAGGTACAATATGGGTTAGGTTAAGGTACAATATGGGTTAGGTTAAGGTACAATATGGGTTAGGTTAAGGTACAATATGGGTTAGGTTAAGGCACAACATGGGTTAGGTTAAGGCACAACATGGGTTAGGTTAAGGCACAACATGGGTTAGGTTAAGGCACAACATGGGTTAGGTTAAGGCACAACATGGGTTAGGTTAAGGCACAACATGGGTTAGGTTAAGGCACAACATGGGTTAGGTTAAGGCACAACATGGGTTAGGTTAAGGCACAACATGGGTTAGGTTAAGGCACAACATGGGTTAGGTTAAGGTACAATATGGGTTAGGTTAAGGCACAACATGGGTTAGGTTAAGGCACAACATGGGTTAGGTTAAGGCACAACATGGGTTAGGTTAAGGCACAACATGGGTTAGGTTAAGGCACAACATGGGTTAGGTTAAGGCACAACATGGGTTAGGTTAAGGCACAACATAGGTTAGGTTAAGGCACAACATAGGTTAGGTTAAGGCACAACATAGGTTAGGTTAAGGCACAACATACGTTAGGTTAAGGCACAACGTAGGTTAGGTTAAGGCACAACGTAGGTTAGGTTAAGGCGCAATGTAGGTTAGGTTAAGGTACGATATAGCTGAGGTTAAGGTACAATATCGCTTAGGTTAAGGTACACATTGTTGTAGGGAAAGGTGTATTGGGGGGGGGGGGCGGCAGGTTCGTTGATAGTGATTATCGTAAGTGCATGCCTGCGGGATCATCCGATTTGTCACGTCAGGATGCACTTGTGGCTCATGACAGGCGGCGCTCCGATTCCAAGGTTATGGCAGATGTGTGTCTTTCATTCCTGCCATTGTTTGTGTACTGTGACAGGAGGCAGTATTGTGATGTTGGGTGCACCCCTGTGTAGGACATGTGTGGGTGTTCGTGGCTTAACTGAGCAATGGCGGATGTCGGAAGGGTGGGATATTCTGTTTTCTGGGTGGACCTCCCGGTCTGGTTATGATAGTGTGGATTGTGTAATGTGGCGGAGAGGATGCACCGGATGTTCTTCCATGCTGGTGGTTAGATATTGTGTGTGTGCCTGTTAGAGGCAGAGAGTAGTGTGTGATAGTGTCTGGCTGACGTGTGGTTCTCATTGTGTGCAGAGTCTTTCAGCATGTATAGGGACGGTTGTATATATTATCTGTATTCTGATGGCTCTGCATTTATTACTAATCAGTGCCGTGTATACGGTTACTCTGGTTCCAGTCGAAACTGTTCTATCTCTGTACATTAGTGACACTGCGGCTCCACTATGTTGCTGCCCCTGTCGGCCGTTTCCCCCAGTGTATGGCTAGTGATTATCAGCAATCAGTCTATTAGTCAATACCGGTAGTGTGACGACTTCAAATGTCCGGGATGGGGGAAGC
>NW_026047443.1:187500-190000 GCF_023864345.2 Schistocerca serialis cubense
CACCGCGCTGCCAGCACGCCGGGCGGCCCCCCCTCACCGGCCGGGGACAGTCTCACCCAGCCACCGCCGCGTATCGCCTCACACCCAGATCCCCTTTCACGTTCGTGGGCATGGTGGGTATCCCTGAAACAACCAGTTAATAGCTCGACCGATCGTCGCCAACACTGATTCACCTCTAGCGAGAACAACCGCACCACAACGGGTTACCTGTTGTTCATTTGCGTAACGTCACCAGCAAACGTAGACGTCCATCGCCATTTGCAACGAGTATTGCATGCCTGTGTCAGGTGTCACAACACACTACGTCTGCCCACATAGACGCAACAACATGTGCACGCCTCGAGAACACGTGGAAGGTAGCCCCCGTACGTATGCGGTGTCCATTGCGCGAACGACTGTCAGCCGGCCTCTGCAGGATGTCGCAGATGTGGAACGCGGTGCAACATGCTATCACGGTGTGTGAGAAGAGACGACTACGTCCGAATACACGCTCCACTACATCAACAGACTGCTCATGCTGATCGCCATCGAGGGCGTCCGTTCCTCCCACACGTCTGAATGGCGTACCACACTGCAATCCAGCTCTTATAGGGAGACGACACGTAGCTGCGTGCACAATATTTGGACTGTATGGTCTGCCGTTGCTAGGCGCAGTCGTCGTACGGTCACACATGTGCCACGATGTATCATTCAGTACATACGGACCAATGTGCAGTACAGTTTGTGGGTTTTGCGTACATCGGCGGACAGGTGACAGGCCGTACCACAACGTAGGCTGAGTACGTCGGCATGCGAAGGGCATTGAACATGCAAACTTCTCAACGACCAGCTTGCGAAGGCAGGGGGGAAGGGGGGGGGGGGGGCATGTACGTCCTGCTGCTATCCACATTACAGTGTATAGCAGGAGCATGTGGAAAGTCAGCAACACCTGCAAGGTGTTTAACATGACGCGATACACAGGGGACCGGGCAGTGCGAATAGCGAACTATATTGCGAGGGTTGCGGTTAGGCAACACTACACTAATTTAACGAGTTGCATAACAATTACAGAGCAGGTTAAGGCGCAATATAGGTTAGGTTAAGGCACAACATGGGTTACGTTAAAGCACAACATGGGTTACGTTAAAGCACAACATGGGTTACGTTAAAGCACAACATGGGTTACGTTAAAGCACAATTTAGGTTACGTTAAAGCACAATTTAGGTTACGTTGAAGCACAATTTAGGTTACGTTGAAGCACAATTTAGGTTACGTTGAAGCACAATTTAGGTTACGTTGAAGCACAATTTAGGTTACGTTGAAGCACAATTTAGGTTACGTTGAAGCACAAATTAGGTTACGTTGAGGCACAAATTAGGTTACGTTGAGGCACAAATTAGGTTACGTTGAGGCACAAATTAGGTTACGTTGAGGCACAAATTAGGTTACGTTGAGGCACAATATGGGTTAGGTTGAGGCACAATATGGGTTAGGTTGAGGCACAATATGGGTTAGGTTGAGGCACAATATGGGTTAGGTTGAGGCACAATATGGGTTAGGTTGAGGCACAAATTGGGTTAGGTTGAGGCACAATATGGGTTAGGTTAAGGCACAATATGGGTTAGGTTAAGGCACAATATGGGTTAGGTTAAGGTACAATATGGGTTAGGTTAAGGTACAATATGGGTTAGGTTAAGGTACAATATGGGTTAGGTTAAGGTACAATATGGGTTAGGTTAAGGTACAATATGGGTTAGGTTAAGGCACAATATGGGTTAGGTTAAGGCACAACATGGGTTAGGTTAAGGCACAACATGGGTTAGGTTAAGGCACAACATGGGTTAGGTTAAGGCACAACATGGGTTAGGTTAAGGCACAACATGGGTTAGGTTAAGGCACAATATGGGTTAGGTTAAGGCACAATATGGGTTAGGTTAAGGCACAACATGGGTTAGGTTAAGGCACAATATGGGTTAGGTTAAGGCACAACATGGGTTAGGTTAAGGCACAACATGGGTTAGGTTAAGGTACAATATGGGTTAGGTTAAGGTACAATATGGGTTAGGTTAAGGTACAATATGGGTTAGGTTAAGGTACAATATGGGTTAGGTTAAGGTACAATATGGGTTAGGTTAAGGTACAATATGGGTTAGGTTAAGGTACAATATGGGTTAGGTTAAGGTACAATATGGGTTAGGTTAAGGTACAATATGGGTTAGGTTAAGGCACAACATGGGTTAGGTTAAGGCACAACATGGGTTAGGTTAAGGCACAACATGGGTTAGGTTAAGGCACAACATGGGTTAGGTTAAGGCACAACATGGGTTAGGTTAAGGCACAACATGGGTTAGGTTAAGGCACAACATGGGTTAGGTTAAGGCACAACATGGGTTAGGTTAAGGCACAACATGGGTTAGGTTAAGGCACAACATGGGTTAGGTTAAGGTACAATATGGGTTAGGTTAAGGCACAACATGGGTTAGGTTAAGGCACAACATGGGTTAGGTTAAGGCACAACAT
>NW_026047443.1:195000-197500 GCF_023864345.2 Schistocerca serialis cubense
CCATGCCTGCACCGTCGCAGGCTGGCCCTATCTTCTTCAGCGCCAGGAGACGGGACCGACGGAGGGTCGGACCCATCCATCGGCAAGATGGAATGCCGAGGCCCCCCTGGGCAACAGGAGCGTGGAAGTATCCCAGGGGGGTGTCCGCCGGAAGGCGGAACCATCTCCTGACGGCGGCCCGGATGGTGACGTCGGCCGACTTCAATGCACCCACCCGGGTGCGGCTGAGGGCCAGCCCGTGGTACAGGCCAGGGAGAAGTACGTTGGTGAGAGCGTGGAGGCGCTGTTGCGGCTTCAGCGGAGCTCGGGAGATGACGTCAAGCTGCTCCACCAGGTGGCGACGTGGATTGAAGACGCAGCGACCCGCCGTGGAAAATTGCAGCCCCAGGTACCGGAAGGTTTCACCCACACGCAGGGCAGGCATGGTGGTATTGCCTGCTGTGAAGGTGACATTGCTGTCCACCTTCACCTTCTTCTCGCGCCCTGACGCGACTAAGGCGAGGGTGAAACACTTCCGGGCGTTGATCTGCAGCCCCAGGTGGGCGAGGGCTGCGGTAGCTGCGTCGATGAGGGACTGCAAGCCCCTCGGGGTCGCTGCAAACAGCAAGACGTCATCTGCAAAGGCCGCAGCGTTGACTCTGCGACCGAGGATCCGAGCTCCGATGTGGGAGGGCAGTTGGCCTAAAACGTAGTCCACCGCAAAGTTGAACAGGAGGGGGGAGAGGGGATCGCCCTGGCGAACGCCCCGTGCTGGCTGCACAGACACGCCCACGCCGGCGCCGTCCGCTATCACTGTCGTGCTGCCCTCGTAGCACCGCTCGACGTACTCGACAAAGCAATCCGGTAGGCCATGCGCCTTCAGCACAGGGCGAAGGGCAGCATGATCCACCGAATCGAATGCCTTCGAAACGTCGATCGATGCCACAAAGACAGAGCGGCAGGAGCGAACTGCGTCGGTGAGAGCCGTGTCCAAGATGAAAGTATTTTCCAACATCCCATCCCGAGGGATGAATGCCCGCTGACGTTCGTCCACAGCACAAGCGCGCATCAGGCGTGACGCGAGAACCTTGTGAAAGGTCCGCGCCAACACCGAGCAGACCGTAATGGGGCGAAAGTCAGCGGGGGATGTTGGTGCAGCCGTTTTCGGGAGAAGGGACGTCCGCGCGCGAAGCAGGCGTTCCGGGAGGGCGCGGGCCAGAAGGAAGAGATTCATCACTTTCACCAGGACTTCGTGCGGCAGGCGCCGCAACTCCGCTGGGGTAAGGCCGTCCGGCCCGGCCGCTGATCCCCTGGGCGGCAACGCGGCGGCGACCTCCTCATGTGTGACCGGCCCCCATAGGCACTCAAGAGCGACAGGCTCCGAGTGCGGGAGGAGGCGGTCACGAATGAAGCCCGCGGTGGAGACGGGCTTCTTTGTGAAGAGGTCCGCCCAGAAGTCCAGCAGACCAGGGATGGCAGGTGGCGGCTGGAGCAGGGTGCCATCCAAGAGGCCGCGCACGCAACGTGCACGCGACCGTCGGAAGGCATCCTGCGTTCTCGCGTACTCCCAGCGGCGCCGCTTGCGCTTCTGCGTCGGCGGCGCGGCAGGCGGCCGCTTCGATGGTTGGCGCGGCCGCTGTGTCCTGGTGATCGATCTCTCCCCTCTGGACCCGACCGACGCAAGGGCATCCGGGAGCATGCCCAGGATGACATCGGGCGGCGTGCCCCGCCCCAGACCTATGACACGATCCAGGGCAGAGAAACGCTGGGCGGAAGCGGGTAGCCCCGCCAGATGCTCCCAGATGGCGGCGTCAGTCGGCCCCTCCGGCGGCGGCCCGGTGGTGTCGGCCGCGAAGTCCTCGGCTGCGTCGACGGGCGGCGCAGCGGCCTCGCCCGCGTCTGGCAGCGGGCTCGCTGCTCCCCGGCGGGACGCCGGCTCTTCCCCCCGACCGATCTCAAGCGCCTCCATGAATTGGCGGACAAGCTGCTTGTGGGCAGCCTGCCGCCGTCGGCACTTGATTGCCTCAAGCGTTCGGTCGGGGAACATCCTGATGAGCTCTTGATTTACAAAGAAGAACCGGGCGTCCCTCTCGAGGAACAGTTCGGCCTCCGCCTTGGCGAGCGACAGGACTTCTTCCTCCGTCCACCTCGCGCGATGCCTCTCCGTGACGATCTCCGCGTTGGCGGCCGCAAGGTGTTGGCGGCGGCGATGGACCCCGAGACCGTTCTTGGTGGTAAAGCTGCGGTGGCACTCACTACAGGCGTATACAGCTGCAAAGGTTACAAGATTTTCGGCACGGCCGGTTGGCCGGCTAGGTGCTGGGGGAGTTGGGGTGGCACCTTCAGCGGAAGGGCCACCACTTTTTCTCTGAATACTGCCCCCAACTAAAAAAAGGGATAGTGCGAGGAGGGGCTGGTAACCCCCCCAAGCCCCTGGTGCGGTCTTCCACTCTGCGAAAATCAGCGGGCCCACGAGAAGGGGAGAAGACCGCAGGAGAGGAGAGGCTAAGAGGGCTAGGCC
>NW_026047443.1:202500-207500 GCF_023864345.2 Schistocerca serialis cubense
ATATACGCTATTGGAGCTGGAATTACCGCGGCTGCTGGCACCAGACTTGCCCTCCAATAGATACTCGTTAAAGGATTTAAAGTGTACTCATTCCGATTACGGGGCCTCGGATGAGTCCCGTATCGTTATTTTTCGTCACTACCTCCCCGTGCCGGGAGTGGGTAATTTGCGCGCCTGCTGCCTTCCTTGGATGTGGTAGCCGTTTCTCAGGCTCCCTCTCCGGAATCGAACCCTGATTCCCCGTTACCCGTTACAACCATGGTAGGCGCAGAACCTACCATCGACAGTTGATAAGGCAGACATTTGAAAGATGCGTCGCCGGTACGAGGACCGTGCGATCAGCCCAAAGTTATTCAGAGTCACCAAGGCAAACGGACCGGACGAGCCGACCGATTGGTTTTGATCTAATAAAAGCGTCCCTTCCATCTCTGGTCGGGACTCTGTTTGCATGTATTAGCTCTAGAATTACCACAGTTATCCAAGTAACGTGGGTACGATCTAAGGAACCATAACTGATTTAATGAGCCATTCGCGGTTTCACCTTAATGCGGCTTGTACTGAGACATGCATGGCTTAATCTTTGAGACAAGCATATGACTACTGGCAGGATCAACCAGGGAGCTGCGTCAACTAGAGCTGAGCAGCCGGCCGCCCGGGAGTGTGTCCCGGGGGCCCGCGCGAACACGCAAGCGTCCGCTCAATTATTCTGCAAACAGGAGGAGGCTGAGCTCCCCTGCACAACACACCTCGAAACCCTCTCAGGTCCCGGCGGCGCGCAGCGCCGTCCTAAGTACTTGGTCGGGTTCGAGAGAGGCGCAATCGCCCGGAGTTAGGCGAGTAGACGCTTTAGGTGCGACCACCCGTGCTCCCAACTGAGCTTGCCGCTGCCGACAGAGGCCCGGGAGCGTGCTGTCGTGGCATTGCCGGCGGGAGACAACACGCGCCACCTACGGTGACCGGCAGCTCCAACGCCAGCGCCACAGAAGGACAAAAGCCCCACTTGGGTGCCGAAGCGAACTCTCCCAGCACAGCGCACGCGCCAACACGTCCGCACAGCTGCGATACAAACCACCTGCGAGAACCGCTGGGGCGACCGAGCAGCAGACGGCGTCGCGGCGCCGAGCGCCGGGCGGCGGCGCATCCTCAGCGCACACAGTCCTCAATCGGACCAGCACACTGCAGATGGCCACCGCGCTTCGCACCGGGCCCGCGAGGACCTACTTTGGCCGCAAGGCGCCGCGAGCAGGGGGCGCCGGCGCGCAGCTGCGCCGCCTGCCGCGTCCGTCGGCCGGCGCGCCTGCCACTGGCCGCCCCCACCAGCCGGCTGTAGCGCGTGCGCCCACGCACCGCGCTGCCAGCACGCCGGGCGGCCCCCCCTCACCGGCCGGGGACGGTCCCACCCAGCCACCGCCGCGTATCGCCTCACACCCAGATCCCCTTTCACGTTCGTGGGCATGGTGGGTCCCCTTTCACGTTCGTGGGCATGGTGGGTATCCCTGAAACAACCAGTTAATAGCTCGACCGATCGTCGCCAACACTGATTCACCTCTAGCGAGAACAACCGCACCACAACGGGTTACCTGTTGTTCATTTGCGTAACGTCACCAGCAAACGTAGACGTCCATCGCCATTTGCAACGAGTATTGCATGCCTGTGTCAGGTGTCACAACACACTACGTCTGCCCACATAGACGCAACAACATGTGCACGCCTCGAGAACACGTGGAAGGTAGCCCCCGTACGTATGCGGTGTCCATTGCGCGAACGACTGTCAGCCGGCCTCTGCAGGATGTCGCAGATGTGGAACGCGGTGCAACATGCTATCACGGTGTGTGAGAAGAGACGACTACGTCCGAATACACGCTCCACTACATCAACAGACTGCTCATGCTGATCGCCATCGAGGGCGTCCGTTCCTCCCACACGTCTGAATGGCGTACCACACTGCAATCCAGCTCTTATAGGGAGACGACACGTAGCTGCGTGCACAATATTTGGACTGTATGGTCTGCCGTTGCTAGGCGCAGTCGTCGTACGGTCACACATGTGCCACGATGTATCATTCAGTACATACGGACCAATGTGCAGTACAGTTTGTGGGTTTTGCGTACATCGGCGGACAGGTGACAGGCCGTACCACAACGTAGGCTGAGTACGTCGGCATGCGAAGGGCATTGAACATGCAAACTTCTCAACGACCAGCTTGCGAAGGCAGGGGGGAAGGGGGGGGGGGGGGCATGTACGTCCTGCTGCTATCCACATTACAGTGTATAGCAGGAGCATGTGGAAAGTCAGCAACACCTGCAAGGTGTTTAACATGACGCGATACACAGGGGACCGGGCAGTGCGAATAGCGAACTATATTGCGAGGGTTGCGGTTAGGCAACACTACACTAATTTAACGAGTTGCATAACAATTACAGAGCAGGTTAAGGCGCAATATAGGTTAGGTTAAGGCACAACATGGGTTACGTTAAAGCACAACATGGGTTACGTTAAAGCACAACATGGGTTACGTTAAAGCACAACATGGGTTACGTTAAAGCACAATTTAGGTTACGTTAAAGCACAATTTAGGTTACGTTGAAGCACAATTTAGGTTACGTTGAAGCACAATTTAGGTTACGTTGAAGCACAATTTAGGTTACGTTGAAGCACAATTTAGGTTACGTTGAAGCACAATTTAGGTTACGTTGAAGCACAAATTAGGTTACGTTGAGGCACAAATTAGGTTACGTTGAGGCACAAATTAGGTTACGTTGAGGCACAAATTAGGTTACGTTGAGGCACAAATTAGGTTACGTTGAGGCACAATATGGGTTAGGTTGAGGCACAATATGGGTTAGGTTGAGGCACAATATGGGTTAGGTTGAGGCACAATATGGGTTAGGTTGAGGCACAATATGGGTTAGGTTGAGGCACAAATTGGGTTAGGTTGAGGCACAATATGGGTTAGGTTAAGGCACAATATGGGTTAGGTTAAGGCACAATATGGGTTAGGTTAAGGTACAATATGGGTTAGGTTAAGGTACAATATGGGTTAGGTTAAGGTACAATATGGGTTAGGTTAAGGTACAATATGGGTTAGGTTAAGGTACAATATGGGTTAGGTTAAGGCACAATATGGGTTAGGTTAAGGCACAACATGGGTTAGGTTAAGGCACAACATGGGTTAGGTTAAGGCACAACATGGGTTAGGTTAAGGCACAACATGGGTTAGGTTAAGGCACAACATGGGTTAGGTTAAGGCACAATATGGGTTAGGTTAAGGCACAATATGGGTTAGGTTAAGGCACAACATGGGTTAGGTTAAGGCACAATATGGGTTAGGTTAAGGCACAACATGGGTTAGGTTAAGGCACAACATGGGTTAGGTTAAGGTACAATATGGGTTAGGTTAAGGTACAATATGGGTTAGGTTAAGGTACAATATGGGTTAGGTTAAGGTACAATATGGGTTAGGTTAAGGTACAATATGGGTTAGGTTAAGGTACAATATGGGTTAGGTTAAGGTACAATATGGGTTAGGTTAAGGTACAATATGGGTTAGGTTAAGGTACAATATGGGTTAGGTTAAGGCACAACATGGGTTAGGTTAAGGCACAACATGGGTTAGGTTAAGGCACAACATGGGTTAGGTTAAGGCACAACATGGGTTAGGTTAAGGCACAACATGGGTTAGGTTAAGGCACAACATGGGTTAGGTTAAGGCACAACATGGGTTAGGTTAAGGCACAACATGGGTTAGGTTAAGGCACAACATGGGTTAGGTTAAGGCACAACATGGGTTAGGTTAAGGTACAATATGGGTTAGGTTAAGGCACAACATGGGTTAGGTTAAGGCACAACATGGGTTAGGTTAAGGCACAACATGGGTTAGGTTAAGGCACAACATGGGTTAGGTTAAGGCACAACATGGGTTAGGTTAAGGCACAACATGGGTTAGGTTAAGGCACAACATAGGTTAGGTTAAGGCACAACATAGGTTAGGTTAAGGCACAACATAGGTTAGGTTAAGGCACAACATACGTTAGGTTAAGGCACAACGTAGGTTAGGTTAAGGCACAACGTAGGTTAGGTTAAGGCGCAATGTAGGTTAGGTTAAGGTACGATATAGCTGAGGTTAAGGTACAATATCGCTTAGGTTAAGGTACACATTGTTGTAGGGAAAGGTGTATTGGGGGGGGGGGGGCGGCAGGTTCGTTGATAGTGATTATCGTAAGTGCATGCCTGCGGGATCATCCGATTTGTCACGTCAGGATGCACTTGTGGCTCATGACAGGCGGCGCTCCGATTCCAAGGTTATGGCAGATGTGTGTCTTTCATTCCTGCCATTGTTTGTGTACTGTGACAGGAGGCAGTATTGTGATGTTGGGTGCACCCCTGTGTAGGACATGTGTGGGTGTTCGTGGCTTAACTGAGCAATGGCGGATGTCGGAAGGGTGGGATATTCTGTTTTCTGGGTGGACCTCCCGGTCTGGTTATGATATTGTGGATTGTGTAATGTGGCGGAGAGGATGCACCGGATGTTCTTCCATGCTGGTGGTTAGATATTGTGTGTGTGCCTGTTAGAGGCAGAGAGTAGTGTGTGATAGTGTCTGGCTGACGTGTGGTTCTCATTGTGTGCAGAGTCTTTCAGCATGTATAGGGACGGTTGTATATATTATCTGTATTCTGATGGCTCTGCATTTATTACTAATCAGTGCCGTGTATACGGTTACTCTGGTTCCAGTCGAAACTGTTCTATCTCTGTACATTAGTGACACTGCGGCTCCACTATGTTGCTGCCCCTGTCGGCCGTTTCCCCCAGTGTATGGCTAGTGATTATCAGCAATCAGTCTATTAGTCAATACCGGTAGTGTGACGACTTCAAATGTCCGGGATGGGGGAAGCTAAACCCTTCCCGTGGGTCAGGGCCTAGAAAGACTCTTCCCACGCAGGAGGCTCGGACTGTCGTTACTCTTCCGAGAAATATATTTGCCCAGCGTTTTTTGCGACTG
>NW_026047443.1:215000-220000 GCF_023864345.2 Schistocerca serialis cubense
GGCGGTCGCACGCCTTCGGCTCGCCCCACCGGCAGGACGTCCCACGATACATGCCAGTTAAACACCGACGGGCGGTGAACCAACAGCGTGGGACACAAATCCAACTACGAGCTTTTTAACCGCAACAACTTTAATATACGCTATTGGAGCTGGAATTACCGCGGCTGCTGGCACCAGACTTGCCCTCCAATAGATACTCGTTAAAGGATTTAAAGTGTACTCATTCCGATTACGGGGCCTCGGATGAGTCCCGTATCGTTATTTTTCGTCACTACCTCCCCGTGCCGGGAGTGGGTAATTTGCGCGCCTGCTGCCTTCCTTGGATGTGGTAGCCGTTTCTCAGGCTCCCTCTCCGGAATCGAACCCTGATTCCCCGTTACCCGTTACAACCATGGTAGGCGCAGAACCTACCATCGACAGTTGATAAGGCAGACATTTGAAAGATGCGTCGCCGGTACGAGGACCGTGCGATCAGCCCAAAGTTATTCAGAGTCACCAAGGCAAACGGACCGGACGAGCCGACCGATTGGTTTTGATCTAATAAAAGCGTCCCTTCCATCTCTG
Source organism: Schistocerca serialis cubense (assembly GCF_023864345.2). NCBI lineage: Eukaryota > Metazoa > Arthropoda > Insecta > Orthoptera > Acrididae > Schistocerca > Schistocerca serialis. The sequence goes on from NW_026047443.1 coordinate 215,565, forward strand.
GTCGGGACTCTGTTTGCATGTATTAGCTCTAGAATTACCACAGTTATCCAAGTAACGTGGGTACGATCTAAGGAACCATAACTGATTTAATGAGCCATTCGCGGTTTCACCTTAATGCGGCTTGTACTGAGACATGCATGGCTTAATCTTTGAGACAAGCATATGACTACTGGCAGGATCAACCAGGGAGCTGCGTCAACTAGAGCTGAGCAGCCGGCCGCCCGGGAGTGTGTCCCGGGGGCCCGCGCGAACACGCAAGCGTCCGCTCAATTATTCTGCAAACAGGAGGAGGCTGAGCTCCCCTGCACAACACACCTCGAAACCCTCTCAGGTCCCGGCGGCGCGCAGCGCCGTCCTAAGTACTTGGTCGGGTTCGAGAGAGGCGCAATCGCCCGGAGTTAGGCGAGTAGACGCTTTAGGTGCGACCACCCGTGCTCCCAACTGAGCTTGCCGCTGCCGACAGAGGCCCGGGAGCGTGCTGTCGTGGCATTGCCGGCGGGAGACAACACGCGCCACCTACGGTGACCGGCAGCTCCAACGCCAGCGCCACAGAAGGACAAAAGCCCCACTTGGGTGCCGAAGCGAACTCTCCCAGCACAGCGCACGCGCCAACACGTCCGCACAGCTGCGATACAAACCACCTGCGAGAACCGCTGGGGCGACCGAGCAGCAGACGGCGTCGCGGCGCCGAGCGCCGGGCGGCGGCGCATCCTCAGCGCACACAGTCCTCAATCGGACCAGCACACTGCAGATGGCCACCGCGCTTCGCACCGGGCCCGCGAGGACCTACTTTGGCCGCAAGGCGCCGCGAGCAGGGGGCCCCGGCGCGCAGCTGCGCCGCCTGCCGCGTCCGTCGGCCGGCGCGCCTGCCACTGGCCGCCCCCACCAGCCGGCTGTAGCGCGTGCGCCCACGCACCGCGCTGCCAGCACGCCGGGCGGCCCCCCCTCACCGGCCGGGGACAGTCTCACCCAGCCACCGCCGCGTATCGCCTCACACCCAGATCCCCTTTCACGTTCGTGGGCATGGTGGGTATCCCTGAAACAACCAGTTAATAGCTCGACCGATCGTCGCCAACACTGATTCACCTCTAGCGAGAACAACCGCACCACAACGGGTTACCTGTTGTTCATTTGCGTAACGTCACCAGCAAACGTAGACGTCCATCGCCATTTGCAACGAGTATTGCATGCCTGTGTCAGGTGTCACAACACACTACGTCTGCCCACATAGACGCAACAACATGTGCACGCCTCGAGAACACGTGGAAGGTAGCCCCCGTACGTATGCGGTGTCCATTGCGCGAACGACTGTCAGCCGGCCTCTGCAGGATGTCGCAGATGTGGAACGCGGTGCAACATGCTATCACGGTGTGTGAGAAGAGACGACTACGTCCGAATACACGCTCCACTACATCAACAGACTGCTCATGCTGATCGCCATCGAGGGCGTCCGTTCCTCCCACACGTCTGAATGGCGTACCACACTGCAATCCAGCTCTTATAGGGAGACGACACGTAGCTGCGTGCACAATATTTGGACTGTATGGTCTGCCGTTGCTAGGCGCAGTCGTCGTACGGTCACACATGTGCCACGATGTATCATTCAGTACATACGGACCAATGTGCAGTACAGTTTGTGGGTTTTGCGTACATCGGCGGACAGGTGACAGGCCGTACCACAACGTAGGCTGAGTACGTCGGCATGCGAAGGGCATTGAACATGCAAACTTCTCAACGACCAGCTTGCGAAGGCAGGGGGGAAGGGGGGGGGGGCATGTACGTCCTGCTGCTATCCACATTACAGTGTATAGCAGGAGCATGTGGAAAGTCAGCAACACCTGCAAGGTGTTTAACATGACGCGATACACAGGGGACCGGGCAGTGCGAATAGCGAACTATATTGCGAGGGTTGCGGTTAGGCAACACTACACTAATTTAACGAGTTGCATAACAATTACAGAGCAGGTTAAGGCGCAATATAGGTTAGGTTAAGGCACAACATGGGTTACGTTAAAGCACAACATGGGTTACGTTAAAGCACAACATGGGTTACGTTAAAGCACAACATGGGTTACGTTAAAGCACAATTTAGGTTACGTTAAAGCACAATTTAGGTTACGTTGAAGCACAATTTAGGTTACGTTGAAGCACAATTTAGGTTACGTTGAAGCACAATTTAGGTTACGTTGAAGCACAATTTAGGTTACGTTGAAGCACAAATTAGGTTACGTTGAGGCACAAATTAGGTTACGTTGAGGCACAAATTAGGTTACGTTGAGGCACAAATTAGGTTACGTTGAGGCACAAATTAGGTTACGTTGAGGCACAATATGGGTTAGGTTGAGGCACAATATGGGTTAGGTTGAGGCACAATATGGGTTAGGTTGAGGCACAATATGGGTTAGGTTGAGGCACAATATGGGTTAGGTTGAGGCACAAATTGGGTTAGGTTGAGGCACAATATGGGTTAGGTTAAGGCACAATATGGGTTAGGTTAAGGCACAATATGGGTTAGGTTAAGGTACAATATGGGTTAGGTTAAGGTACAATATGGGTTAGGTTAAGGTACAATATGGGTTAGGTTAAGGTACAATATGGGTTAGGTTAAGGTACAATATGGGTTAGGTTAAGGCACAATATGGGTTAGGTTAAGGCACAACATGGGTTAGGTTAAGGCACAACATGGGTTAGGTTAAGGCACAACATGGGTTAGGTTAAGGCACAACATGGGTTAGGTTAAGGCACAACATGGGTTAGGTTAAGGCGCAATATGGGTTAGGTTAAGGCACAATATGGGTTAGGTTAAGGCACAACATGGGTTAGGTTAAGGCACAATATGGGTTAGGTTAAGGCACAACATGGGTTAGGTTAAGGCACAACATGGGTTAGGTTAAGGTACAATATGGGTTAGGTTAAGGTACAATATGGGTTAGGTTAAGGTACAATATGGGTTAGGTTAAGGTACAATATGGGTTAGGTTAAGGTACAATATGGGTTAGGTTAAGGTACAATATGGGTTAGGTTAAGGTACAATATGGGTTAGGTTAAGGTACAATATGGGTTAGGTTAAGGTACAATATGGGTTAGGTTAAGGTACAATATGGGTTAGGTTAAGGCACAACATGGGTTAGGTTAAGGCACAACATGGGTTAGGTTAAGGCACAACATGGGTTAGGTTAAGGCACAACATGGGTTAGGTTAAGGCACAACATGGGTTAGGTTAAGGCACAACATGGGTTAGGTTAAGGCACAACATGGGTTAGGTTAAGGCACAACATGGGTTAGGTTAAGGCACAACATGGGTTAGGTTAAGGCACAACATGGGTTAGGTTAAGGCACAACATGGGTTAGGTTAAGGTACAATATGGGTTAGGTTAAGGCACAACATGGGTTAGGTTAAGGCACAACATGGGTTAGGTTAAGGCACAACATGGGTTAGGTTAAGGCACAACATGGGTTAGGTTAAGGCACAACATGGGTTAGGTTAAGGCACAACATGGGTTAGGTTAAGGCACAACATGGGTTAGGTTAAGGCACAACATGGGTTAGGTTAAGGCACAACATGGGTTAGGTTAAGGCACAACATAGGTTAGGTTAAGGCACAACATAGGTTAGGTTAAGGCACAACATAGGTTAGGTTAAGGCACAACATACGTTAGGTTAAGGCACAACGTAGGTTAGGTTAAGGCACAACGTAGGTTAGGTTAAGGCGCAATGTAGGTTAGGTTAAGGTACGATATAGCTGAGGTTAAGGTACAATATCGCTTAGGTTAAGGTACACATTGTTGTAGGGAAAGGTGTATTGGGGGGGGGGGGGGGGGCGGCAGGTTCGTTGATAGTGATTATCGTAAGTGCATGCCTGCGGGATCATCCGATTTGTCACGTCAGGATGCACTTGTGGCTCATGACAGGCGGCGCTCCGATTCCAAGGTTATGGCAGATGTGTGTCTTTCATTCCTGCCATTGTTTGTGTACTGTGACAGGAGGCAGTATTGTGATGTTGGGTGCACCCCTGTGTAGGACATGTGTGGGTGTTCGTGGCTTAACTGAGCAATGGCGGATGTCGGAAGGGTGGGATATTCTGTTTTCTGGGTGGACCTCCCGGTCTGGTTATGATAGTGTGGATTGTGTAATGTGGCGGAGAGGATGCACCGGATGTTCTTCCATGCTGGTGGTTAGATATTGTGTGTGTGCCTGTTAGAGGCAGAGAGTAGTGTGTGATAGTGTCTGGCTGACGTGTGGTTCTCATTGTGTGCAGAGTCTTTCAGCATGTATAGGGACGGTTGTATATATTATCTGTATTCTGATGGCTCTGCATTTATTACTAATCAGTGCCGTGTATACGGTTACTCTGGTTCCAGTCGAAACTGTTCTATCTCTGTACATTAGTGACACTGCGGCTCCACTATGTTGCTGCCCCTGTCGGCCGTTTCCCC
>NW_026047443.1:225000-227500 GCF_023864345.2 Schistocerca serialis cubense
TCGAGGAGGAAAGTGTTCTCCAGCATCCCATCCCTTGGGATGAAAGCCCGCTGACGTTCGTCCACAGCACACATCTGCATAAGGCGAGTCGCCAGAACCTTATGGAAGGTTCGGGCTAGCATCGAGCAGACGGTGATGGGCCGAAAGTCAGCGGGGGATGCTGGGGCGGCTGTCTTAGGGAGCAAAGAGGTCCTGGCTCGGAGGAGGGAAGGGGGAAGCTTGCGGGTAAGCAGGAAAAGGTTTAGGAGTTTGGTGGTGACCTCCGCTGGAAGGCGGCGCAGCTGCACCGGCGAGAGGCCGTCAGGGCCGGCAACGGAGCCTCTGGGCGGCAAGGCGGCCGCAACCTCTTCTGCAGTGATCGGCCTCCATAGGCGCTCAAAGTCAACAGACTCCGAGCGCGGGAGAAGCCGATCGGGAATGGAGCCAGCGTTGGAAGGTGGCTCTGTCGTGAAGAGGCTGCGCCAGAAGTCCACCAGCCCTGGGATGTTCGACGGCGGCTGGAGCAGGGTGCCATCCAGGAGGCCACGCACGCAGCGCGCGCGATTCTTCCTGAAGGCATCCTGACATCTGGCATATTCCCACCGGCGGCGCTTCCGCTTGGAGAGCGGAGGGCCACCACCAGACCGCTGCTTGGATGGCGGGCGCGACGTCTTCCTCTTCCTTGCTTCTGCTTCCTCAGAGCCGACAGCTCGGAGGGCCTCAGGCAGCCCAGCCGCGACCACTGCCAACGGCGTACCCGGCCCCAAACGCACAAGGTCGTCCAGGGCCGAGAAGCGCGCGGCCGACCGCGGCAGGCCGGCGAGGTGCCTCCATATGGCTGCGTCAACTACAGATGTTTGTGGCGGGCGCTCAAGCTCCGGCGGAGAGGGTGGCCCCTCCGGCAGCGACTCCGGGACGGGTGAATGGCGCAGACCATGCTGCGTCTGTTGTTCCCGCCTCAGCTCCTCCACGTATTCCCGCACCATCGTCCTGTGTGCCACCGTCCTCCTCCTGCACTTGATGGCATCCAGGGTACGGTGCGGAAACAGGGGTAGAAGCTCCTGGTTTGCAAAGAGGACTTTGGAGTCACTGGCACAGAGAAGCCTAGCCTCCGCCAGGGCGAGCTCCCGCATTTCTTCTTCCGCCCACCGAGCTCGCTTCCTATCAGTTGCAATCTCCGCATTTGCCGCTTCCGGATGGGCGCGGCGGCGGTGTTGTCCGAGCCCGATCTTGCTGCGGAAGGCACGGCTGCAAATGCTGCAGTGGAACCATGGCTCCACGGCCTCCTCTACTTCAGGGACGGTTGGCAGGCTAGCAGTCGGGACTGTTAGGCCGGGTCCTTCAGCGGAAGGCCCGGTACCCGTGTTTTCTTCTCTTGTTGTCCCAACATTAAGGGTTATGCGATGGAGGGCTGGTAACCCCCCAAAGCCCCAAGTGCGGACTTCCACTCTGCTTACCAGTCCTATCAAGGACTGGCGTATCGGCGGGCCCACGGGAAGGGGGGAAGCCGCAGGCAAGGAGAGGCTAAGAGGGCATGGCCCATGTATTGCGCTTCACTTGCCCAGTAACTATGAGAGTCATAGTTACTCCCGCCGTTTACCCGCGCTTGCTTGAATTTCTTCACGTTGACATTCAGAGCACTGGGCAGAAATCACATTGCGTCAACACCCGCTAGGGCCATCGCAATGCTTTGTTTTAATTAGACAGTCGGATTCCCCCAGTCCGTGCCAGTTCTGAGTTGATCGTTGAATGGCGGCCGAAGAGAATCCGCGCACCCGCGCGCCCCCGGAGGAGCACGCTAAGGCGGACGCGGCCTCGCAGCAAGGAAGATCCGTGGGAGGCCAAGGCACGGGACCGAGCTCGGATCCTGCACGCAGGTTGAAGCACCGGGGCGCGAACGCCGCGCAGGCGCGCGCATCCTGCACCGCCGGCCAGCACGAGGCCGACCAACGGCGAGAGCAGACCACGCCCGCGCTAAACGCCCGCACTTACCGGCACCCCTACGGCACTCACCTCGCCCAGGCCCGGCACGTTAGCGCTGACCCACTTCCCGACCAAGCCCGACACGCCCCGATCCTCAGAGCCAATCCTTATCCCGAAGTTACGGATCCAATTTGCCGACTTCCCTTACCTACATTATTCTATCGACTAGAGGCTCTTCACCTTGGAGACCTGCTGCGGATATGGGTACGAACCGGCGCGACACCTCCACGTGGCCCTCTCCCGGATTTTCAAGGTCCGAGGGGAAGATCGGGACACCGCCGCAACTGCGGTGCTCTTCGCGTTCCAAACCCTATCTCCCTGCTAGAGGATTCCAGGGAACTCGAACGCTCATGCAGAAAAGAAAACTCTTCCCCGATCTCCCGACGGCGTCTCCGGGTCCTTTTGGGTTACCCCGACGAGCATCTCTAAAAGAGGGGCCCGACTTGTATCGGTTCCGCTGCCGGGTTCCGGAATAGGAACCGGATTCCCTTTCGCCCAACGGGGGCCAGCACAAAGTGCATCATGCTATGACGGCCCC
>NW_026047443.1:232500-235000 GCF_023864345.2 Schistocerca serialis cubense
TGGGGCGACCGAGCAGCAGACGGCGTCGCGGCGCCGAGCGCCGGGCGGCGGCGCATCCTCAGCGCACACAGTCCTCAATCGGACCAGCACACTGCAGATGGCCACCGCGCTTCGCACCGGGCCCGCGAGGACCTACTTTGGCCGCAAGGCGCCGCGAGCAGGGGGCCCCGGCGCGCAGCTGCGCCGCCTGCCGCGTCCGTCGGCCGGCGCGCCTGCCACTGGCCGCCCCCACCAGCCGGCTGTAGCGCGTGCGCCCACGCACCGCGCTGCCAGCACGCCGGGCGGCCCCCCCTCACCGGCCGGGGACAGTCTCACCCAGCCACCGCCGCGTATCGCCTCACACCCAGATCCCCTTTCACGTTCGTGGGCATGGTGGGTATCCCTGAAACAACCAGTTAATAGCTCGACCGATCGTCGCCAACACTGATTCACCTCTAGCGAGAACAACCGCACCACAACGGGTTACCTGTTGTTCATTTGCGTAACGTCACCAGCAAACGTAGACGTCCATCGCCATTTGCAACGAGTATTGCATGCCTGTGTCAGGTGTCACAACACACTACGTCTGCCCACATAGACGCAACAACATGTGCACGCCTCGAGAACACGTGGAAGGTAGCCCCCGTACGTATGCGGTGTCCATTGCGCGAACGACTGTCAGCCGGCCTCTGCAGGATGTCGCAGATGTGGAACGCGGTGCAACATGCTATCACGGTGTGTGAGAAGAGACGACTACGTCCGAATACACGCTCCACTACATCAACAGACTGCTCATGCTGATCGCCATCGAGGGCGTCCGTTCCTCCCACACGTCTGAATGGCGTACCACACTGCAATCCAGCTCTTATAGGGAGACGACACGTAGCTGCGTGCACAATATTTGGACTGTATGGTCTGCCGTTGCTAGGCGCAGTCGTCGTACGGTCACACATGTGCCACGATGTATCATTCAGTACATACGGACCAATGTGCAGTACAGTTTGTGGGTTTTGCGTACATCGGCAGACAGGTGACAGGCCGTACCACAACGTAGGCTGAGTACGTCGGCATGCGAAGGGCATTGAACATGCAAACTTCTCAACGACCAGCTTGCGAAGGCAGGGGGGAAGGGGGGGGGGGGGCATGTACGTCCTGCTGCTATCCACATTACAGTGTATAGCAGGAGCATGTGGAAAGTCAGCAACACCTGCAAGGTGTTTAACATGACGCGATACACAGGGGACCGGGCAGTGCGAATAGCGAACTATATTGCGAGGGTTGCGGTTAGGCAACACTACACTAATTTAACGAGTTGCATAACAATTACAGAGCAGGTTAAGGCGCAATATAGGTTAGGTTAAGGCACAACATGGGTTACGTTAAAGCACAACATGGGTTACGTTAAAGCACAACATGGGTTACGTTAAAGCACAACATGGGTTACGTTAAAGCACAATTTAGGTTACGTTAAAGCACAATTTAGGTTACGTTGAAGCACAATTTAGGTTACGTTGAAGCACAATTTAGGTTACGTTGAAGCACAATTTAGGTTACGTTGAAGCACAATTTAGGTTACGTTGAAGCACAATTTAGGTTACGTTGAAGCACAAATTAGGTTACGTTGAGGCACAAATTAGGTTACGTTGAGGCACAAATTAGGTTACGTTGAGGCACAAATTAGGTTACGTTGAGGCACAATATGGGTTAGGTTGAGGCACAATATGGGTTAGGTTGAGGCACAATATGGGTTAGGTTGAGGCAGAATATGGGTTAGGTTGAGGCACAAATTGGGTTAGGTTGAGGCACAATATGGGTTAGGTTAAGGCACAATATGGGTTAGGTTAAGGCACAATATGGGTTAGGTTAAGGTACAATATGGGTTAGGTTAAGGTACAATATGGGTTAGGTTAAGGTACAATATGGGTTAGGTTAAGGTACAATATGGGTTAGGTTAAGGTACAATATGGGTTAGGTTAAGGCACAATATGGGTTAGGTTAAGGCACAACATGGGTTAGGTTAAGGCACAACATGGGTTAGGTTAAGGCACAACATGGGTTAGGTTAAGGCACAACATGGGTTAGGTTAAGGCACAACATGGGTTAGGTTAAGGCACAATATGGGTTAGGTTAAGGCACAATATGGGTTAGGTTAAGGCACAACATGGGTTAGGTTAAGGCACAATATGGGTTAGGTTAAGGCACAACATGGGTTAGGTTAAGGCACAACATGGGTTAGGTTAAGGTACAATATGGGTTAGGTTAAGGTACAATATGGGTTAGGTTAAGGTACAATATGGGTTAGGTTAAGGTACAATATGGGTTAGGTTAAGGTACAATATGGGTTAGGTTAAGGTACAATATGGGTTAGGTTAAGGTACAATATGGGTTAGGTTAAGGTACAATATGGGTTAGGTTAAGGTACAATATGGGTTAGGTTAAGGTACAATATGGGTTAGGTTAAGGTACAATATGGGTTAGGTTAAGGCACAACATGGGTTAGGTTAAGGCACAACATGGGTTA
>NW_026047443.1:240000-245000 GCF_023864345.2 Schistocerca serialis cubense
TGCGCCGTGCCTTCGTAGGGAAGGCGTTGATGCGGGCGCGGAGGGCGTCGATGTATTCACGCCCAGATAGCAGGCGACTGGTGTCGGCGACCCACTGATGTTGGCCACTGACGGCGGCAGAAGATGACAGCGCCGCACCGTCAATGGCAATGTGTAGGCGCGCCGCCCACATTTCCCCAACCTGCGTTGACGATTTGAGGAGGTGGCCCTCCCACATTAGGTGGCGCTCCAGCACCTCGATCTCACGCTGCACCTCCTCCATGCCTGCACCGTCGCAGGCTGGCCCTATCTTCTTTAGCGCCAGGAGACGGGACCGACGGAGGGTTGGACCCATCCATCGGCAAGATGGAATGCCGAGGCCCCCCTGGGCAACAGGAGCGTGGAAGTATCCCAGGGGGGTGTCCGCCGGAAGGCGGAACCATCTCCTGACGGCGGCCCGGATGGTGACGTCGGCCGACTTCAATGCACCCACCCGGGTGCGGCTGAGGGCCAGCCCGTGGTACAGGCCAGGGAGAAGTACGTTGGTGAGAGCGTGGAGGCGCTGTTGCGGCTTCAGCGGAGCTCGGGAGATGACGTCAAGCTGCTCCACCAGGTGGCGACGTGGATTGAAGACACAGCGACCCGCCGTGGAAAATTGCAGCCCCAGGTACCGGAAGGTTTCACCCACACGCAGGGCAGGCAAGGTGGTGTTGCCTGCTGTGAAGGTGACAATGCTGTCCACCTTCACCTTCTTCTCGCGCCCTGACGCGACTAAGGCGAGGGTGAAACACTTCCGGGCGTTGATCTGCAGCCCCAGGTGGGCGAGGGCTGCGGTAGCTGCGTCGATGAGGGACTGCAAGCCCCTCGGGGTCGCTGCAAACAGCAAGACGTCATCTGCAAAGGCCGCAGCGTTGACTCTGCGACCGAGGATCCGAGCTCCGATGTGGGAGGGCAGTTGGCCTAAAACGTAGTCCACCGCAAAGTTGAACAGGAGGGGGGAGAGGGGATCGCCCTGGCGAACGCCCCGTGCTGGCTGCACAGACACGCCCACGCCGGCGCCGTCCGCTATCACTGTCGTGCTGCCCTCGTAGCACCGCTCGACATACTCGACAAAGCAATCCGGTAGGCCATGCGCCTTCAGCACGGGGCGAAGGGCAGCATGATCCACCGAATCGAATGCCTTCGATACGTCGATCGATGCCACAAAGACAGAGCGGCAGGAGCGGACTGCGTCGGTGAGAGCAGTGTCCAAGATGAAAGTATTTTCCAACATCCCATCCCGAGGGATGAATGCCCGCTGACGTTCGTCCACAGCACAAGCGCGCATCAGGCGTGACGCGAGAACCTTGTGAAAGGTCCGCGCCAACACCGAGCAGACCGTAATGGGGCGAAAGTCAGCGGGGGATGTTGGTGCAGCCGTTTTCGGGAGAAGGGACGTCCGCGCGCGAAGCAGGCGTTCCGGAAGGGCGCGGGCCAGAAGGAAGAGATTCATCACTTTCACCAGGACTTCATGCGGTAGGCGCCGCAACTCCGCTGGGGTAAGGCCGTCAGGCCCAGCTGCTGATCCCCTGGGCGGCAACGCGGCGGCGACCTCCTCATGTGTGACCGGCCCCCATAGGCACTCAAGAGCGACAGGCTCCGAGTGCGGGAGGAGGCGGTCACGGATGAAGCCCGCAGTGGAGACGGGCTTCTTAGTGAAGAGGTCCGCCCAGAAGTCCAGCAGACCAGGGATGGCAGGTGGCGGCTGGAGCAGGGTGCCATCCAAGAGGCCGCGCACGCAACGTGCACGCGACCGTCGGAAGGCATCCTGCGTTCTTGCGTATTCCCAGCGGCGCCGCTTGCGCTTCTGCGTCGGCGGCGCGGCAGGCGGCCGCTTCGATGGTTGGCGCGGCCGCTGTGTCCTGGTGATCGATCTCTCCCCTCTGGACCCGACCGACACAAGGGCATCCGGGAGCATGCCCAGGATGACATCGGGCGGCGTGCCCCGCCCCAGACCTATGACTCGATCCAGGGCAGAGAAACGCTGGGCGGAAGCAGGTAGCCCCGCCAGATGCTCCCAGATGGCGGCGTCAGTCGGCCCCTCCGGCGGCGGCCCGGTGGTGTCGGCCGCGAAGTCCTCGGCTGCGTCGACGGGCGGCGCAGCGGCCTCGCCCGCGTCAGGCGGCGGGCTCGCTGCTCCCCGGTGGGACGCCGGCTCTTCCCCCCGACCGATCTCAAGCGCCTCCATGAACTGGCGGACAAGCTGCTTGTGGGCAGCTTGCCGCCGTCGGCACTTGATTGCCTCAAGCGTTCGGTCGGGGAACATCCTGATGAGCTCTTGATTAACAAAGAAGAACCGGGCGTCCCTCTCAAGGAACAATTCGGCTTCCGCCTTGGCGAGCGACAGGACTTCTTCCTCCGTCCACCTCGCGCGATGCCTCTCCGTCACGATCTCCGCGTTGGCGGCCGCAAGATGTTGGCGGCGGCGATGGACCCCGAGACCATTCTTGGTGGTGAAGCTGCGGTGGCACTCACTACAGGCGTATACAGCTGCAAAAGGTACAAGATTTTCGGCACGGCCGGTTGGCCGGCTAGGTGCTGGGGGAGTTGGGGTGGCACCTTCAGCGGAAGGGCCACCACTTATTCTTTGATTACTGCCCCCAACTAACAAAGGGATAGTGCGAGGGGGGGCTGGTAACCCCCCCAAGCCCCTAGTGCGGTCTTCCACTCTGCGAAAATCAGCGGGCCCACGAGAAGGGGAGAAGACCGCAGGAGAGGAGAGGCTAAGAGGGCTAGGCCCATGTATTGCGCATCACTCTCCCTGTAACTATAACCCAAGGAAGGTACCTCGCAGCAGCAGCACGACTACATCAAGACCGCACTTCGAAAAGCCAAGTCCGGATGCAGCCACACCGCCGCCACTTGGCCACCTTAAGAGAGTCATAGTTACTCCCGCCGTTTACCCGCGCTTGCTTGAATTTCTTCACGTTGACATTCAGAGCACTGGGCAGAAATCACATTGCGTCAACACCCGCTAGGGCCATCGCAATGCTTTGTTTTAATTAGACAGTCGGATTCCCCCAGTCCGTGCCAGTTCTGAGTTGATCGTTGAATGGCGGCCGAAGAGAATCCGCGCACCCGCGCGCCCCCGGAGGAGCACGCTAAGGCGGACGCGGCCTCGCAGCAAGGAAGATCCGTGGGAGGCCAAGGCACGGGACCGAGCTCGGATCCTGCACGCAGGTTGAAGCACCGGGGCGCGAACGCCGCGCAGGCGCGCGCATCCTGCACCGCCGGCCAGCACGAGGCCGACCAACGGCGAGAGCAGACCACGCCCGCGCTAAACGCCCGCACTTACCGGCACCCCTACGGCACTCACCTCGCCCAGGCCCGGCACGTTAGCGCTGACCCACTTCCCGACCAAGCCCGACACGCCCCGATCCTCAGAGCCAATCCTTATCCCGAAGTTACGGATCCAATTTGCCGACTTCCCTTACCTACATTATTCTATCGACTAGAGGCTCTTCACCTTGGAGACCTGCTGCGGATATGGGTACGAACCGGCGCGACACCTCCACGTGGCCCTCTCCCGGATTTTCAAGGTCCGAGGGGAAGATCGGGACACCGCCGCAACTGCGGTGCTCTTCGCGTTCCAAACCCTATCTCCCTGCTAGAGGATTCCAGGGAACTCGAACGCTCATGCAGAAAAGAAAACTCTTCCCCGATCTCCCGACGGCGTCTCCGGGTCCTTTTGGGTTACCCCGACGAGCATCTCTAAAAGAGGGGCCCGACTTGTATCGGTTCCGCTGCCGGGTTCCGGAATAGGAACCGGATTCCCTTTCGCCCAACGGGGGCCAGCACAAAGTGCATCATGCTATGACGGCCCCCATCAACATCGGATTTCTCCTAGGGCTTAGGATCGACTGACTCGTGTGCAACGGCTGTTCACACGAAACCCTTCTCCGCGTCAGCCCTCCAGGGCCTCGCTGGAGTATTTGCTACTACCACCAAGATCTGCACCGACGGCGGCTCCAGGCAGGCTCACGCCCAGACCCTTCTGCGCCCACCGCCGCGACCCTCCTACTCGTCAGGGCTTCGCGGCCGGCCGCAAGGACCGGCCATGACTGCCAGACTGACGGCCGAGTATAGGCACGACGCTTCAGCGCCATCCATTTTCAGGGCTAGTTGCTTCGGCAGGTGAGTTGTTACACACTCCTTAGCGGATTCCGACTTCCATGGCCACCGTCCTGCTGTCTTAAGCAACCAACGCCTTTCATGGTTTCCCATGAGCGTCGATTCGGGCGCCTTAACTCGGCGTTTGGTTCATCCCACAGCGCCAGTTCTGCTTACCAAAAGTGGCCCACTTGGCACTCCGATCCGAGTCGTTTGCTCGCGGCTTCAGCATATCAAGCAAGCCGGAGATCTCACCCATTTAAAGTTTGAGAATAGGTTGAGGTCGTTTCGGCCCCAAGGCCTCTAATCATTCGCTTTACCGGATGAGACTCGTACGAGCACCAGCTATCCTGAGGGAAACTTCGGAGGGAACCAGCTACTAGATGGTTCGATTAGTCTTTCGCCCCTATACCCAGCTCCGACGATCGATTTGCACGTCAGAATCGCTACGGACCTCCATCAGGGTTTCCCCTGACTTCGTCCTGGCCAGGCATAGTTCACCATCTTTCGGGTCCCAACGTGTACGCTCTAGGTGCGCCTCACCTCGCAATGAGGACGAGACGCCCCGGGAGTGCGGAGGCCGCCGCCCCGTGAAGGGCGGGGAAGCCCCATCCTCCCTCGGCCCGCGCAAGGCGAGACCTTCACTTTCATTACGCCTTTAGGTTTCGTACAGCCCAATGACTCGCGCACATGTTAGACTCCTTGGTCCGTGTTTCAAGACGGGTCGTGAAATTGTCCAAAGCTGAAGCGCCGCTGACGGGAGCGATTATTCCGCCCGAGAGCATCCCGAGCCAACAGCGGCGCGGGTCCGGGGCCGGGCCAGGTAGGTCCGTCATCCGGGAAGAACCGCGCGCGCTTGCCGGGAGCCCGAG
>NW_026047443.1:247500-252500 GCF_023864345.2 Schistocerca serialis cubense
GCTTGCCTGCTTTAAGCACTCTAATTTGTTCAAAGTAAACGTGCCGGCCCACCGAGACACTCAATAAAGAGCACCCTGGTAGGATTTCAACGGGGTCCGCCTCGGGACGCACGAGCACGCACGAGGCGGTCGCACGCCTTCGGCTCGCCCCACCGGCAGGACGTCCCACGATACATGCCAGTTAAACACCGACGGGCGGTGAACCAACAGCGTGGGACACAAATCCAACTACGAGCTTTTTAACCGCAACAACTTTAATATACGCTATTGGAGCTGGAATTACCGCGGCTGCTGGCACCAGACTTGCCCTCCAATAGATACTCGTTAAAGGATTTAAAGTGTACTCATTCCGATTACGGGGCCTCGGATGAGTCCCGTATCGTTATTTTTCGTCACTACCTCCCCGTGCCGGGAGTGGGTAATTTGCGCGCCTGCTGCCTTCCTTGGATGTGGTAGCCGTTTCTCAGGCTCCCTCTCCGGAATCGAACCCTGATTCCCCGTTACCCGTTACAACCATGGTAGGCGCAGAACCTACCATCGACAGTTGATAAGGCAGACATTTGAAAGATGCGTCGCCGGTACGAGGACCGTGCGATCAGCCCAAAGTTATTCAGAGTCACCAAGGCAAACGGACCGGACGAGCCGACCGATTGGTTTTGATCTAATAAAAGCGTCCCTTCCATCTCTGGTCGGGACTCTGTTTGCATGTATTAGCTCTAGAATTACCACAGTTATCCAAGTAACGTGGGTACGATCTAAGGAACCATAACTGATTTAATGAGCCATTCGCGGTTTCACCTTAATGCGGCTTGTACTGAGACATGCATGGCTTAATCTTTGAGACAAGCATATGACTACTGGCAGGATCAACCAGGGAGCTGCGTCAACTAGAGCTGAGCAGCCGGCCGCCCGGGAGTGTGTCCCGGGGGCCCGCGCGAACACGCAAGCGTCCGCTCAATTATTCTGCAAACAGGAGGAGGCTGAGCTCCCCTGCACAACACACCTCGAAACCCTCTCAGGTCCCGGCGGCGCGCAGCGCCGTCCTAAGTACTTGGTCGGGTTCGAGAGAGGCGCAATCGCCCGGAGTTAGGCGAGTAGACGCTTTAGGTGCGACCACCCGTGCTCCCAACTGAGCTTGCCGCTGCCGACAGAGGCCCGGGAGCGTGCTGTCGTGGCATTGCCGGCGGGAGACAACACGCGCCACCTACGGTGACCGGCAGCTCCAACGCCAGCGCCACAGAAGGACAAAAGCCCCACTTGGGTGCCGAAGCGAACTCTCCCAGCACAGCGCACGCGCCAACACGTCCGCACAGCTGCGATACAAACCACCTGCGAGAACCGCTGGGGCGACCGAGCAGCAGACGGCGTCGCGGCGCCGAGCGCCGGGCGGCGGCGCATCCTCAGCGCACACAGTCCTCAATCGGACCAGCACACTGCAGATGGCCACCGCGCTTCGCACCGGGCCCGCGAGGACCTACTTTGGCCGCAAGGCGCCGCGAGCAGGGGGCCCCGGCGCGCAGCTGCGCCGCCTGCCGCGTCCGTCGGCCGGCGCGCCTGCCACTGGCCGCCCCCACCAGCCGGCTGTAGCGCGTGCGCCCACGCACCGCGCTGCCAGCACGCCGGGCGGCCCCCCCTCACCGGCCGGGGACAGTCTCACCCAGCCACCGCCGCGTATCGCCTCACACCCAGATCCCCTTTCACGTTCGTGGGCATGGTGGGTATCCCTGAAACAACCAGTTAATAGCTCGACCGATCGTCGCCAACACTGATTCACCTCTAGCGAGAACAACCGCACCACAACGGGTTACCTGTTGTTCATTTGCGTAACGTCACCAGCAAACGTAGACGTCCATCGCCATTTGCAACGAGTATTGCATGCCTGTGTCAGGTGTCACAACACACTACGTCTGCCCACATAGACGCAACAACATGTGCACGCCTCGAGAACACGTGGAAGGTAGCCCCCGTACGTATGCGGTGTCCATTGCGCGAACGACTGTCAGCCGGCCTCTGCAGGATGTCGCAGATGTGGAACGCGGTGCAACATGCTATCACGGTGTGTGAGAAGAGACGACTACGTCCGAATACACGCTCCACTACATCAACAGACTGCTCATGCTGATCGCCATCGAGGGCGTCCGTTCCTCCCACACGTCTGAATGGCGTACCACACTGCAATCCAGCTCTTATAGGGAGACGACACGTAGCTGCGTGCACAATATTTGGACTGTATGGTCTGCCGTTGCTAGGCGCAGTCGTCGTACGGTCACACATGTGCCACGATGTATCATTCAGTACATACGGACCAATGTGCAGTACAGTTTGTGGGTTTTGCGTACATCGGCGGACAGGTGACAGGCCGTACCACAACGTAGGCTGAGTACGTCGGCATGCGAAGGGCATTGAACATGCAAACTTCTCAACGACCAGCTTGCGAAGGCAGGGGGGAAGGGGGGGGGGGCATGTACGTCCTGCTGCTATCCACATTACAGTGTATAGCAGGAGCATGTGGAAAGTCAGCAACACCTGCAAGGTGTTTAACATGACGCGATACACAGGGGACCGGGCAGTGCGAATAGCGAACTATATTGCGAGGGTTGCGGTTAGGCAACACTACACTAATTTAACGAGTTGCATAACAATTACAGAGCAGGTTAAGGCGCAATATAGGTTAGGTTAAGGCACAACATGGGTTACGTTAAAGCACAACATGGGTTACGTTAAAGCACAACATGGGTTACGTTAAAGCACAACATGGGTTACGTTAAAGCACAATTTAGGTTACGTTAAAGCACAATTTAGGTTACGTTGAAGCACAATTTAGGTTACGTTGAAGCACAATTTAGGTTACGTTGAAGCACAATTTAGGTTACGTTGAAGCACAATTTAGGTTACGTTGAAGCACAATTTAGGTTACGTTGAAGCACAAATTAGGTTACGTTGAGGCACAAATTAGGTTACGTTGAGGCACAAATTAGGTTACGTTGAGGCACAAATTAGGTTACGTTGAGGCACAAATTAGGTTACGTTGAGGCACAATATGGGTTAGGTTGAGGCACAATATGGGTTAGGTTGAGGCACAATATGGGTTAGGTTGAGGCACAATATGGGTTAGGTTGAGGCACAATATGGGTTAGGTTGAGGCACAAATTGGGTTAGGTTGAGGCACAATATGGGTTAGGTTAAGGCACAATATGGGTTAGGTTAAGGCACAATATGGGTTAGGTTAAGGTACAATATGGGTTAGGTTAAGGTACAATATGGGTTAGGTTAAGGTACAATATGGGTTAGGTTAAGGTACAATATGGGTTAGGTTAAGGTACAATATGGGTTAGGTTAAGGCACAATATGGGTTAGGTTAAGGCACAACATGGGTTAGGTTAAGGCACAACATGGGTTAGGTTAAGGCACAACATGGGTTAGGTTAAGGCACAACATGGGTTAGGTTAAGGCACAACATGGGTTAGGTTAAGGCACAATATGGGTTAGGTTAAGGCACAATATGGGTTAGGTTAAGGCACAACATGGGTTAGGTTAAGGCACAATATGGGTTAGGTTAAGGCACAACATGGGTTAGGTTAAGGTACAATATGGGTTAGGTTAAGGTACAATATGGGTTAGGTTAAGGTACAATATGGGTTAGGTTAAGGTACAATATGGGTTAGGTTAAGGTACAATATGGGTTAGGTTAAGGTACAATATGGGTTAGGTTAAGGTACAATATGGGTTAGGTTAAGGTACAATATGGGTTAGGTTAAGGTACAATATGGGTTAGGTTAAGGTACAATATGGGTTAGGTTAAGGTACAATATGGGTTAGGTTAAGGCACAACATGGGTTAGGTTAAGGCACAACATGGGTTAGGTTAAGGCACAACATGGGTTAGGTTAAGGCACAACATGGGTTAGGTTAAGGCACAACATGGGTTAGGTTAAGGCACAACATGGGTTAGGTTAAGGCACAACATGGGTTAGGTTAAGGCACAACATGGGTTAGGTTAAGGCACAACATGGGTTAGGTTAAGGCACAACATGGGTTAGGTTAAGGTACAATATGGGTTAGGTTAAGGCACAACATGGGTTAGGTTAAGGCACAACATGGGTTAGGTTAAGGCACAACATGGGTTAGGTTAAGGCACAACATGGGTTAGGTTAAGGCACAACATGGGTTAGGTTAAGGCACAACATGGGTTAGGTTAAGGCACAACATAGGTTAGGTTAAGGCACAACATAGGTTAGGTTAAGGCACAACATAGGTTAGGTTAAGGCACAACATACGTTAGGTTAAGGCACAACGTAGGTTAGGTTAAGGCACAACGTAGGTTAGGTTAAGGCGCAATGTAGGTTAGGTTAAGGTACGATATAGCTGAGGTTAAGGTACAATATCGCTTAGGTTAAGGTACACATTGTTGTAGGGAAAGGTGTATTGGGGGGGGGGGGGCGGCAGGTTCGTTGATAGTGATTATCGTAAGTGCATGCCTGCGGGATCATCCGATTTGTCACGTCAGGATGCACTTGTGGCTCATGACAGGCGGCGCTCCGATTCCAAGGTTATGGCAGATGTGTGTCTTTCATTCCTGCCATTGTTTGTGTACTGTGACAGGAGGCAGTATTGTGATGTTGGGTGCACCCCTGTGTAGGACATGTGTGGGTGTTCGTGGCTTAACTGAGCAATGGCGGATGTCGGAAGGGTGGGATATTCTGTTTTCTGGGTGGACCTCCCGGTCTGGTTATGATAGTGTGGATTGTGTAATGTGGCGGAGAGGATGCACCGGATGTTCTTCCATGCTGGTGGTTAGATATTGTGTGTGTGCCTGTTAGAGGCAGAGAGTAGTGTGTGATAGTGTCTGGCTGACGTGTGGTTCTCATTGTGTGCAGAGTCTTTCAGCATGTATAGGGACGGTTGTATATATTATCTGTATTCTGATGGCTCTGCATTTATTACTAATCAGTGCCGTGTATACGGTTACTCTGGTTCCAGTCGAAACTGTTCTATCTCTGT
>NW_026047443.1:260000-267338 GCF_023864345.2 Schistocerca serialis cubense
TACTTCCCCCGGAACCCAAAAGCTTTGGTTTCCCGGAGGCTGCCCGCCGAGTCATCGGAGGAACTGCGGCGGATCGCTGGCTGGCATCGTTTATGGTTAGAACTAGGGCGGTATCTGATCGCCTTCGAACCTCTAACTTTCGTTCTTGATTAATGAAAACATACTTGGCAAATGCTTTCGCTTCTGTTCGTCTTGCGACGATCCAAGAACTTCACCTCTAACGTCGCAATACGAATGCCCCCGCCTGTCCCTATTAATCATTACCTCGGGTTCCGAAAACCAACAAAATAGAACCGAGGTCCTATTCCATTATTCCATGCACACAGTATTCAGGCGGGCTTGCCTGCTTTAAGCACTCTAATTTGTTCAAAGTAAACGTGCCGGCCCACCGAGACACTCAATAAAGAGCACCCTGGTAGGATTTCAACGGGGTCCGCCTCGGGACGCACGAGCACGCACGAGGCGGTCGCACGCCTTCGGCTCGCCCCACCGGCAGGACGTCCCACGATACATGCCAGTTAAACACCGACGGGCGGTGAACCAACAGCGTGGGACACAAATCCAACTACGAGCTTTTTAACCGCAACAACTTTAATATACGCTATTGGAGCTGGAATTACCGCGGCTGCTGGCACCAGACTTGCCCTCCAATAGATACTCGTTAAAGGATTTAAAGTGTACTCATTCCGATTACGGGGCCTCGGATGAGTCCCGTATCGTTATTTTTCGTCACTACCTCCCCGTGCCGGGAGTGGGTAATTTGCGCGCCTGCTGCCTTCCTTGGATGTGGTAGCCGTTTCTCAGGCTCCCTCTCCGGAATCGAACCCTGATTCCCCGTTACCCGTTACAACCATGGTAGGCGCAGAACCTACCATCGACAGTTGATAAGGCAGACATTTGAAAGATGCGTCGCCGGTACGAGGACCGTGCGATCAGCCCAAAGTTATTCAGAGTCACCAAGGCAAACGGACCGGACGAGCCGACCGATTGGTTTTGATCTAATAAAAGCGTCCCTTCCATCTCTGGTCGGGACTCTGTTTGCATGTATTAGCTCTAGAATTACCACAGTTATCCAAGTAACGTGGGTACGATCTAAGGAACCATAACTGATTTAATGAGCCATTCGCGGTTTCACCTTAATGCGGCTTGTACTGAGACATGCATGGCTTAATCTTTGAGACAAGCATATGACTACTGGCAGGATCAACCAGGGAGCTGCGTCAACTAGAGCTGAGCAGCCGGCCGCCCGGGAGTGTGTCCCGGGGGCCCGCGCGAACACGCAAGCGTCCGCTCAATTATTCTGCAAACAGGAGGAGGCTGAGCTCCCCTGCACAACACACCTCGAAACCCTCTCAGGTCCCGGCGGCGCGCAGCGCCGTCCTAAGTACTTGGTCGGGTTCGAGAGAGGCGCAATCGCCCGGAGTTAGGCGAGTAGACGCTTTAGGTGCGACCACCCGTGCTCCCAACTGAGCTTGCCGCTGCCGACAGAGGCCCGGGAGCGTGCTGTCGTGGCATTGCCGGCGGGAGACAACACGCGCCACCTACGGTGACCGGCAGCTCCAACGCCAGCGCCACAGAAGGACAAAAGCCCCACTTGGGTGCCGAAGCGAACTCTCCCAGCACAGCGCACGCGCCAACACGTCCGCACAGCTGCGATACAAACCACCTGCGAGAACCGCTGGGGCGACCGAGCAGCAGACGGCGTCGCGGCGCCGAGCGCCGGGCGGCGGCGCATCCTCAGCGCACACAGTCCTCAATCGGACCAGCACACTGCAGATGGCCACCGCGCTTCGCACCGGGCCCGCGAGGACCTACTTTGGCCGCAAGGCGCCGCGAGCAGGGGGCCCCGGCGCGCAGCTGCGCCGCCTGCCGCGTCCGTCGGCCGGCGCGCCTGCCACTGGCCGCCCCCACCAGCCGGCTGTAGCGCGTGCGCCCACGCACCGCGCTGCCAGCACGCCGGGCGGCCCCCCCTCACCGGCCGGGGACAGTCTCACCCAGCCACCGCCGCGTATCGCCTCACACCCAGATCCCCTTTCACGTTCGTGGGCATGGTGGGTATCCCTGAAACAACCAGTTAATAGCTCGACCGATCGTCGCCAACACTGATTCACCTCTAGCGAGAACAACCGCACCACAACGGGTTACCTGTTGTTCATTTGCGTAACGTCACCAGCAAACGTAGACGTCCATCGCCATTTGCAACGAGTATTGCATGCCTGTGTCAGGTGTCACAACACACTACGTCTGCCCACATAGACGCAACAACATGTGCACGCCTCGAGAACACGTGGAAGGTAGCCCCCGTACGTATGCGGTGTCCATTGCGCGAACGACTGTCAGCCGGCCTCTGCAGGATGTCGCAGATGTGGAACGCGGTGCAACATGCTATCACGGTGTGTGAGAAGAGACGACTACGTCCGAATACACGCTCCACTACATCAACAGACTGCTCATGCTGATCGCCATCGAGGGCGTCCGTTCCTCCCACACGTCTGAATGGCGTACCACACTGCAATCCAGCTCTTATAGGGAGACGACACGTAGCTGCGTGCACAATATTTGGACTGTATGGTCTGCCGTTGCTAGGCGCAGTCGTCGTACGGTCACACATGTGCCACGATGTATCATTCAGTACATACGGACCAATGTGCAGTACAGTTTGTGGGTTTTGCGTACATCGGCGGACAGGTGACAGGCCGTACCACAACGTAGGCTGAGTACGTCGGCATGCGAAGGGCATTGAACATGCAAACTTCTCAACGACCAGCTTGCGAAGGCAGGGGGGAAGGGGGGGGGGGGGCATGTACGTCCTGCTGCTATCCACATTACAGTGTATAGCAGGAGCATGTGGAAAGTCAGCAACACCTGCAAGGTGTTTAACATGACGCGATACACAGGGGACCGGGCAGTGCGAATAGCGAACTATATTGCGAGGGTTGCGGTTAGGCAACACTACACTAATTTAACGAGTTGCATAACAATTACAGAGCAGGTTAAGGCGCAATATAGGTTAGGTTAAGGCACAACATGGGTTACGTTAAAGCACAACATGGGTTACGTTAAAGCACAACATGGGTTACGTTAAAGCACAACATGGGTTACGTTAAAGCACAATTTAGGTTACGTTAAAGCACAATTTAGGTTACGTTGAAGCACAATTTAGGTTACGTTGAAGCACAATTTAGGTTACGTTGAAGCACAATTTAGGTTACGTTGAAGCACAATTTAGGTTACGTTGAAGCACAATTTAGGTTACGTTGAAGCACAAATTAGGTTACGTTGAGGCACAAATTAGGTTACGTTGAGGCACAAATTAGGTTACGTTGAGGCACAAATTAGGTTACGTTGAGGCACAAATTAGGTTACGTTGAGGCACAATATGGGTTAGGTTGAGGCACAATATGGGTTAGGTTGAGGCACAATATGGGTTAGGTTGAGGCACAATATGGGTTAGGTTGAGGCACAATATGGGTTAGGTTGAGGCACAAATTGGGTTAGGTTGAGGCACAATATGGGTTAGGTTAAGGCACAATATGGGTTAGGTTAAGGCACAATATGGGTTAGGTTAAGGTACAATATGGGTTAGGTTAAGGTACAATATGGGTTAGGTTAAGGTACAATATGGGTTAGGTTAAAGTACAATATGGGTTAGGTTAAGGTACAATATGGGTTAGGTTAAGGCACAATATGGGTTAGGTTAAGGCACAACATGGGTTAGGTTAAGGCACAACATGGGTTAGGTTAAGGCACAACATGGGTTAGGTTAAGGCACAACATGGGTTAGGTTAAGGCACAACATGGGTTAGGTTAAGGCACAATATGGGTTAGGTTAAGGCACAATATGGGTTAGGTTAAGGCACAACATGGGTTAGGTTAAGGCACAATATGGGTTAGGTTAAGGCACAACATGGGTTAGGTTAAGGCACAACATGGGTTAGGTTAAGGTACAATATGGGTTAGGTTAAGGTACAATATGGGTTAGGTTAAGGTACAATATGGGTTAGGTTAAGGTACAATATGGGTTAGGTTAAGGTACAATATGGGTTAGGTTAAGGTACAATATGGGTTAGGTTAAGGTACAATATGGGTTAGGTTAAGGTACAATATGGGTTAGGTTAAGGTACAATATGGGTTAGGTTAAGGTACAATATGGGTTAGGTTAAGGCACAACATGGGTTAGGTTAAGGCACAACATGGGTTAGGTTAAGGCACAACATGGGTTAGGTTAAGGCACAACATGGGTTAGGTTAAGGCACAACATGGGTTAGGTTAAGGCACAACATGGGTTAGGTTAAGGCACAACATGGGTTAGGTTAAGGCACAACATGGGTTAGGTTAAGGCACAACATGGGTTAGGTTAAGGCACAACATGGGTTAGGTTAAGGCACAACATGGGTTAGGTTAAGGTACAATATGGGTTAGGTTAAGGCACAACATGGTTAGGTTAAGGCACAACATAGGTTAGGTTAAGGCACAACATGGGTTAGGTTAAGGCACAACATGGGTTAGGTTAAGGCACAACATGGGTTAGGTTAAGGCACAACATGGTTAGGTTAAGGCACAACATAGGTTAGGTTAAGGTCACAACATAGGTTAGGTTAAGGCACAACATAGGTTAGGTTAAGGCACAACATACGTTAGGTTAAGGCACAACGTAGGTTAGGTTAAGGCACAACGTAGGTTAGGTTAAGGCGCAATGTAGGTTAGGTTAAGGTACGATATAGCTGAGGTTAAGGTACAATATCGCTTAGGTTAAGGTACACATTGTTGTAGGGAAAGGTGTGTATTGGGGGGGGGGGGGGGGGCGGCAGGTTCGTTGATAGTGATTATCGTAAGTGCATGCCTGCGGGATCATCCGATTTGTCACGTCAGGATGCACTTGTGGCTCATGACAGGCGGCGCTCCGATTCCAAGGTTATGGCAGATGTGTGTCTTTCATTCCTGCCATTGTTTGTGTACTGTGACAGGAGGCAGTATTGTGATGTTGGGTGCACCCCTGTGTAGGACATGTGTGGGTGTTCGTGGCTTAACTGAGCAATGGCGGATGTCGGAAGGGTGGGATATTCTGTTTTCTGGGTGGACCTCCCGGTCTGGTTATGATAGTGTGGATTGTGTAATGTGGCGGAGAGGATGCACCGGATGTTCTTCCATGCTGGTGGTTAGATATTGTGTGTGTGCCTGTTAGAGGCAGAGAGTAGTGTGTGATAGTGTCTGGCTGACGTGTGGTTCTCATTGTGTGCAGAGTCTTTCAGCATGTATAGGGACGGTTGTATATATTATCTGTATTCTGATGGCTCTGCATTTATTACTAATCAGTGCCGTGTATACGGTTACTCTGGTTCCAGTCGAAACTGTTCTATCTCTGTACATTAGTGACACTGCGGCTCCACTATGTTGCTGCCCCTGTCGGCCGTTTCCCCCAGTGTATGGCTAGTGATTATCAGCAATCAGTCTATTAGTCAATACCGGTAGTGTGACGACTTCAAATGTCCGGGATGGGGGAAGCTAAACCCTTCCCGTGGGTCAGGGCCTAGAAAGACTCTTCCCACGCAGGAGGCTCGGACTGTCGTTACTCTTCCGAGAAATATATTTGCCCAGCGTTTTTTGCGACTGCGAGTGCAACGCCAGGAGGCTCCGACTGTCGTTACTGTTCCGAGATATATATTTGCCCAACGTTTTTTGCGACTGCGAGTGCAACGCCCACGGGTACCGACATGGATGGGGCGCTTCCTAGCTGATCGCTCGGCATGGGAATCAGTACAGTGAGCAATGCGATCGCGTCTGTAGCTTGTACGTGGTACAGCTCGCAGCTCATGTATAGGGACAGCGGGAATGTCGCATATTGGACATAACTCTTCATGAAACGCAAGTTATAGGTGTCGGATTGCACATTACGAGTGCGGAAACTTCCGCCGTTCATCCGCTGGCGTTGCGAGTTTGGCCGTTGGGGTGGGGCACGAGCGGGTGCGGGTGGTGTGATTGCCGGTCCACGACGTCGTGCGGCAGAGGCACTGGCGTTTGGGTGCTGTGGTCGACAGAGGCTGCATGCTTTGTGGGTGGCGTCGAAAGATGGGCACTGTGGGCCCATCGATGTCTTAGTCGGCTTGGCGTCCCCATAGATGGCGGTATCGTCGTTGCAGGAGCTCATGCTGAGGGAGACCTACAGATGGCGGTATGTTATGTGGTGCGCTCGACATGGCGGACGTAGTGTTGTCAGATTCGCATAGATGGCGATACTGTTTTGCCAGCATCGTTGGCGTAGTTCCGTCGGATCCCTGTAGATGGAGGTGGACATTCTGGCCTCGATGTCAATGTCGTTTGGTCACATTCCCATAGATGGCGGTATGGTATCTTTACTGTGGACATTCATGTCGTCGGCACGAGAGGGCGCGCGCGCCAGTCCGACCACAATCGCTCTATTTCCTAATACCTCGACCCTCCCCCCTACGGACTTATCACCACCCACACTAGCCGCCCCGGGGACTTGCCAACGACACACCCCTATCCCAAGTCTATTTTCTTGCGGAGCATCATGTGTTATTATATTTTATTTCACATCCATAGTGTATGGGGGTATTGTAGTTCACCGTACGGCGGTGGACGCTGTGTTACCACACGCCGGGGGGGACGGCGAAAACGAACCGTCGACCGCCGGGCGCCGCCCGGCACCCGCCCGACGACGCCGCCTCCACGCGTCGCGCCGGCCGGTGGGCCGACATCGACCGTCCGGCACCCATCACGGCACCCATCGCCGGCCGGCAAAGCGATACGCTGTAGCGCGGCAGAACACAACGCGCCCGGCCGGCGCCGCCTCCCCCGCGCGCACGGAGGCGGCACCCATCGCAGCGCCCGCGCCGGCGGCAAGGGGCCCGCCAACCGATACGCCGCCCGTCCGCCGCACCCACTGCAGCGCCCTGGGTGCGGCGCGCCCGGCCGGACCGATACGCCAAGAGATGCGACGGACAGAAACAAAGGCAAGGGGGGGGGGGGGGGGGCCCACACGTGCGCCTGTTGACGCCCAGCCCCGGGGGTCTCGTCTCGCGACAAGACGAATCCCCCAAGCTAGGGCTGAGTCTCAACAGATCGCAGCGTGGCAACTGCTCTAACCGAGTACAACACCCCGCCCGGTACCTAAGTCGTCTACAGACGATTCCGAGTCCCGACATCGAACTATAGACACCCATGGTCGACCGGTAGGGGCAGGGCGGCGCCGGGAACAGATCCCAGACAGCGCCGCCCGAGTGCCCCGTCCGGCAAACAAGTTGGGCCCGTACGGCGCGGCGCCACGTGGGTCGACCGCGCCTAGTAAAGTCACGTATTTTCGAGCCTTTCGACCCT
>NW_026047444.1:7500-12500 GCF_023864345.2 Schistocerca serialis cubense
CGAGCTTTTTAACCGCAACAACTTTAATATACGCTATTGGAGCTGGAATTACCGCGGCTGCTGGCACCAGACTTGCCCTCCAATAGATACTCGTTAAAGGATTTAAAGTGTACTCATTCCGATTACGGGGCCTCGGATGAGTCCCGTATCGTTATTTTTCGTCACTACCTCCCCGTGCCGGGAGTGGGTAATTTGCGCGCCTGCTGCCTTCCTTGGATGTGGTAGCCGTTTCTCAGGCTCCCTCTCCGGAATCGAACCCTGATTCCCCGTTACCCGTTACAACCATGGTAGGCGCAGAACCTACCATCGACAGTTGATAAGGCAGACATTTGAAAGATGCGTCGCCGGTACGAGGACCGTGCGATCAGCCCAAAGTTATTCAGAGTCACCAAGGCAAACGGACCGGACGAGCCGACCGATTGGTTTTGATCTAATAAAAGCGTCCCTTCCATCTCTGGTCGGGACTCTGTTTGCATGTATTAGCTCTAGAATTACCACAGTTATCCAAGTAACGTGGGTACGATCTAAGGAACCATAACTGATTTAATGAGCCATTCGCGGTTTCACCTTAATGCGGCTTGTACTGAGACATGCATGGCTTAATCTTTGAGACAAGCATATGACTACTGGCAGGATCAACCAGGGAGCTGCGTCAACTAGAGCTGAGCAGCCGGCCGCCCGGGAGTGTGTCCCGGGGGCCCGCGCGAACACGCAAGCGTCCGCTCAATTATTCTGCAAACAGGAGGAGGCTGAGCTCCCCTGCACAACACACCTCGAAACCCTCTCAGGTCCCGGCGGCGCGCAGCGCCGTCCTAAGTACTTGGTCGGGTTCGAGAGAGGCGCAATCGCCCGGAGTTAGGCGAGTAGACGCTTTAGGTGCGACCACCCGTGCTCCCAACTGAGCTTGCCGCTGCCGACAGAGGCCCGGGAGCGTGCTGTCGTGGCATTGCCGGCGGGAGACAACACGCGCCACCTACGGTGACCGGCAGCTCCAACGCCAGCGCCACAGAAGGACAAAAGCCCCACTTGGGTGCCGAAGCGAACTCTCCCAGCACAGCGCACGCGCCAACACGTCCGCACAGCTGCGATACAAACCACCTGCGAGAACCGCTGGGGCGACCGAGCAGCAGACGGCGTCGCGGCGCCGAGCGCCGGGCGGCGGCGCATCCTCAGCGCACACAGTCCTCAATCGGACCAGCACACTGCAGATGGCCACCGCGCTTCGCACCGGGCCCGCGAGGACCTGCTTTGGCCGCAAGGCGCCGGGAGCAGGGGGCGCCGGCGCGCAGCTGCGCCGCCTGCCGCGTCCGTCGGCCGGCGCGCCTGCCACTGGCCGCCCCCACCAGCCGGCTGTAGCGCGTGCGCCCACGCACCGCGCTGCCAGCACGCCGGGCGGCCCCCCCTCACCGGCCGGGGACGGTCCCACCCAGCCACCGCCGCGTATCGCCTCACACCCAGATCCCCTTTCACGTTCGTGGGCATGGTGGGTCCCCTTTCACGTTCGTGGGCATGGTGGGTATCCCTGAAACAACCGGTTAATAGCTCGACCGATCGTCGCCAACACTGATTCACCTCTAGCGAGAACAACCGCACCACAACGGGTTACCTGTTGTTCATTTGCGTAACGTCACCAGCAAACGTAGACGTCCATCGCCATTTGCAACGAGTATTGCATGCCTGTGTCAGGTGTCACAACACACTACGTCTGCCCACATAGACGCAACAACATGTGCACGCCTCGAGAACACGTGGAAGGTAGCCCCCGTACGTATGCGGTGTCCATTGCGCGAACGACTGTCAGCCGGCCTCTGCAGGATGTCGCAGATGTGGAACGCGGTGCAACATGCTATCACGGTGTGTGAGAAGAGACGACTACGTCCGAATACACGCTCCACTACATCAACAGACTGCTCATGCTGATCGCCATCCAGGGCGTCCGTTCCTCCCACACGTCTGAATGGCGTACCACACTGCAATCCAGCTCTTATAGGGAGACGACACGTAGCTGCGTGCACAATATTTGGACTGTATGGTCTGCCGTTGCTAGGCGCAGTCGTCGTACGGTCACACATGTGCCACGATGTATCATTCAGTACATACGGACCAATGTGCAGTACAGTTTGTGGGTTTTGCGTACATCGGCGGACAGGTGACAGGCCGTACCACAACGTAGGCTGAGTACGTCGGCATGCGAAGGGCATTGAACATGCAAACTTCTCAACGACCAGCTTGCGAAGGCAGGGGGGAAGGGGGGGGGGGCATGTACGTCCTGCTGCTATCCACATTACAGTGTATAGCAGGAGCATGTGGAAAGTCAGCAACACCTGCAAGGTGTTTAACATGACGCGATACACAGGGGACCGGGCAGTGCGAATAGCGAACTATATTGCGAGGGTTGCGGTTAGGCAACACTACACTAATTTAACGAGTTGCATAACAATTACAGAGCAGGTTCAGCGACAACGTGCGTCAGGTTAAGGCGCAATATAGGTTAGGTTAAGGCACAACATGGGTTACGTTAAAGCACAAATTAGGTTACGTTAAAGCACAAATTAGGTTACGTTAAAGCACAAATTAGGTTACGTTAAAGCACAAATTAGGTTACGTTAAAGCACAAATTAGGTTACGTTAAAGCACAAATTAGGTTACGTTAAAGCACAAATTAGGTTACGTTAAAGCACAAATTAGGTTACGTTAAAGCACAAATTAGGTTACGTTAAAGCACAAATTAGGTTACGTTAAAGCACAAATTAGGTTACGTTAAAGCACAAATTAGGTTACGTTAAAGCACAAATTGGGTTACGTTAAGGCACAACATGGGTTACGTTAAGGCACAACATGGGTTACGTTAAGGCACAACATGGGTTACGTTAAGGCACAACATGGGTTACGTTAAGGCACAACATGGGTTACGTTAAGGCACAACATGGGTTACGTTAAGGCACAACATGGGTTACGTTAAGGCACAACATGGGTTACGTTAAGGCACAACATGGGTTACGTTAAGGCACAACATGGGTTACGTTAAGGCACAACATGGGTTACGTTAAGGCACAACATGGGTTACGTTGAGGCACAACATGGGTTACGTTGAGGCACAACATGGGTTACGTTGAGGCACAACATGGGTTACGTTAAGGCACAACATGGGTTACGTTAAGGCACAACATGGGTTACGTTAAGGCACAACATGGGTTACGTTGAGGCACAACATGGGTTACGTTGAGGCACAACATGGGTTACGTTGAGGCACAACATGGGTTACGTTGAGGCACAACATGGGTTACGTTGAGGCACAACATGGGTTACGTTGAGGCACAACATGGGTTACGTTGAGGCACAACATGGGTTACGTTGAGGCACAACATGGGTTACGTTGAGGCACAACATGGGTTACGTTGAGGCACAACATGGGTTACGTTGAGGCACAACATGGGTTACGTTGAGGCACAACATGGGTTACGTTGAGGCACAACATGGGTTACGTTGAGGCACAACATGGGTTACGTTGAGGCACAACATGGGTTACGTTGAGGCACAACATGGGTTACGTTGAGGCACAACATGGGTTACGTTGAGGCACAAATTAGGTTACGTTGAGGCACAAATTAGGTTACGTTGAGGCACAAATTAGGTTACGTTAAGGTACAATATGGGTTAGGTTAAGGTACAATATGGGTTAGGTTAAGGTACAATATGGGTTAGGTTAAGGTACAATATGGGTTAGGTTAAGGTACAATATGGGTTAGGTTAAGGCACAACATGGGTTAGGTTAAGGCACAACATGGGTTAGGTTAAGGCACAACATGGGTTAGGTTAAGGCACAACATGGGTTAGGTTAAGGCACAACATGGGTTAGGTTAAGGCACAACATGGGTTAGGTTAAGGCACAACATGGGTTAGGTTAAGGCACAACATGGGTTAGGTTAAGGCACAACATGGGTTAGGTTAAGGCACAACATAGGTTAGGTTAAGGCACAACATAGGTTAGGTTAAGGCACAACATAGGTTAGGTTAAGGCACAACATAGGTTAGGTTAAGGCACAACATAGGTTAGGTTAAGGCACAACATAGGTTAGGTTAGGGCACAACATAGGTTAGGTTAAGGCACAACATAGGTTAGGTTAAGGCACAACGTAGGTTAGGTTAAGGCACAACATAGGTTAGGTTAAGGCACAACATATGTTAGGTTAAGGCACAACATAGGTTAGGTTAAGGCACAACATAGGTTAGGTTAAGGCACAACATAGGTTAGGTTAAGGCACAACATAGGTTAGGTTAAGGCACAACATAGGTTAGGTTAAGGCACAACATAGGTTAGGTTAAGGCACAACATAGGTTAGGTTAAGGCACAACATAGGTTAGGTTAAGGCACAACGTAGGTTAGGTTAAGGTACAACGTAGGTTAGGTTAAGGTACAACGTAGGTTAGGTTAAGGTACAACGTAGGTTAGGTTAAGGTACAACGTAGGTTAAGGTACAACGTAGGTTAGGTTAAGGCGCAATGTAGGTTAGGTTAAGGTACGATATAGCTGAGGTTAAGGTACAATATCGCTTAGGTTAAGGTACACATTGTTGTAGGGAAAGGTGTATTTGGGGGGGGGGGCGGCAGGTTCGTTGATAGTGATTATCGTAAGTGCATGCCTGCGGGATCATCCGATTTGTCACGTCAGGATGCACTTGTGGCTCATGACAGGCGGCGCTCCGATTCCAAGGTTATGGCAGATGTGTGTCTTTCATTCCTGCCATTGTTTGTGTACTGTGACAGGAGGCAGTATTGTGATGTTGGGTGCACCCCTGTGTAGGACATGTGTGGGTGTTCGTGGCTTAACTGAGCAATGGCGGATGTCGGAAGGGTGGGATATTCTGTTTTGTGGGTGGACCTCCCGGTCTGGTTATGATAGTGTGGATTGTGTAATGTGGCGGAGAGGATGCACCGGATGTTCTTCCATGCTGGTGGTTAGATATTGTGTGTGTGCCTGTTAGAGGCAGAGAGTAGTG
>NW_026047444.1:17500-20000 GCF_023864345.2 Schistocerca serialis cubense
CGGGGCGGAGGGCAGCATGGTCCACCGAATCGAACGCTTTAGAGACGTCGATCGATGCCACAAAAACAGAGCGACAGGAGCGGACTGCGTCGGTGAGAGCAGTGTCCAAGATGAAGGTGTTTTCCAACATCCCATCCCGGGGGATGAATGCCCGCTGACGTTCGTCCACAGCACATGCACGCATCAGGCGTGACGCGAGAACCTTGTGAAAGGTCCGCGCCAACACCGAGCAGACCGTAATGGGGCGAAAGTCAGCGGGGGATGTTGGTGCAGCCGTTTTGGGGAGAAGTGACGTCCGGGCGCGAAGCAGACGCTCGGGGAGGGCGCGGGCCAGGAGGAAGAGGTTCAAGAGTTTCACCAGGACTTCCTGCGGCAGGCGCCGCAGCTCCGCTGGAGTCAGGCCGTCCGGCCCGGCCGCCGATCCCCTGGGCGGCAAGGCAGCAGCGACCTCCTCACGTGTGACCGGCCCCCATAGGCACTCAGGAGCGACAGGCTCCGAGTGCGGGAGAAGGCGGTCACGGATGAAGCCAGCGGTGGAGATCGGCTTCTTCGTGAAGAGGTCCGCCCAGAAGTCCAGCAGACCGGGGATGTCGGGTGGCGGCTGCAGCAGGGTGCCGTCCAGCAAGCCGCGCACGCAACGTGCACGCGACCTGCGGAAGGCGTCCTGTGTCCGCGCGAACTCCCAGCGGCGCCGCTTGCGCTTCTGCAGCGGCGGGGCGGCAGGCGGCCGCTTGGATGATTGGCGCGGCCGCTGTGCCCTGGTGATCGACCTCTCCCCCCTGGACCCGACCGACGCAAGGGCATCCGGGAGCATGCCCAGGATGACATCGGGCGGCGTGCCCCGCCCCAGACCAATGACTCGATCCAGAGCAGAGAAACGCTGGGCGGAAGCAGGTAGCCCCGCCAGATGCTCCCAGATGGCGGCGTCAGTCGGCCCCTCCGGCGGCGGCCCGGTGGTGTCGGCCGCGAAGTCCTCGGCTGCGTCGACGGGCGGCGCAGCGGCCTCGCCCGCGTCAGGCAGCGAGCTCGCTGCTCCCCGGCGGGACGCCGGCTCTTCCCCCCGACCGATCTCAAGCGCCTCCATGAATTGGCGGACAAGCTGCTTGTGGGCAGCTTGCCGCCGTCGGCACTTGATTGCCTCAAGCGTTCGGTCGGGGAACATCCTAATAAGCTCTTGATTAACGAAGAAGAACCGGGCGTCCCTCTCAAGGAACAGTTCGGCCTCTGCCTTGGCGAGCGACAGGACTTCTTCCTCCGTCCACCTCGCGCGATGCCTCTCCGTCACGATCTCAGCGTTGGCGGCCGCAAGGTGTTGGCGGCGGCGATGGACCCCGAGACCGTTCTTCGTGGTAAAAGTGCGGTGGCACTCACTGCAAGCAAAGGGAGCTACACAAACTATCGCATTTTCGTTACGGCCGGTTGGCCGGATAGGTGCTGGGGTAGCTGGGGTGGCACCTTCAGCGGAAGGGCCACCATCTCTTGTTTCTTGTAGGCTGCCCCCAACTATGAAGGGATAATGCGAGGGGGGGCTGGTAACCCCCCCAAGCCCCTGGTGCGGTCTTCCACTCTGCGAAAATCAGCGGGCCCACGAGAAGGGGAGAAGACCGCAGGAGAGGAGAGGCTAAGAGGGCTAGGCCCATGTATTGCGCATCACTCTCCCTGTAACTATAACCCAAGGAAGGCACCTCGCAGCAGCAGCACGACTACATCAAGACCGCACTTCGAAAAGCCAAGTCCGGATGCAGCCACACCGGAGAGTCATAGTTACTCCCGCCGTTTACCCGCGCTTGCTTGAATTTCTTCACGTTGACATTCAGAGCACTGGGCAGAAATCACATTGCGTCAACACCCGCTAGGGCCATCGCAATGCTTTGTTTTAATTAGACAGTCGGATTCCCCCAGTCCGTGCCAGTTCTGAGTTGATCGTTGAATGGCGGCCGAAGAGAATCCGCGCACCCGCGCGCCCCCGGAGGAGCACGCTAAGGCGGACGCGGCCTCGCAGCAAGGAAGATCCGTGGGAGGCCAAGGCACGGGACCGAGCTCGGATCCTGCACGCAGGTTGAAGCACCGGGGCGCGAACGCCGCGCAGGCGCGCGCATCCTGCACCGCCGGCCAGCACGAGGCCGACCAACGGCGAGAGCAGACCACGCCCGCGCTAAACGCCCGCACTTACCGGCACCCCTACGGCACTCACCTCGCCCAGGCCCGGCACGTTAGCGCTGACCCACTTCCCGACCAAGCCCGACACGCCCCGATCCTCAGAGCCAATCCTTATCCCGAAGTTACGGATCCAATTTGCCGACTTCCCTTACCTACATTATTCTATCGACTAGAGGCTCTTCACCTTGGAGACCTGCTGCGGATATGGGTACGAACCGGCGCGACACCTCCACGTGGCCCTCTCCCGGATTTTCAAGGTCCGAGGGGAAGATCGGGACACCGCCGCAACTGCGGTGCTCTTCGCGTTCCAAACCCTATCTCCCTGCTAGAGGATTCCAGG